>NC_143052.1:23791060-23942575 GCF_052426305.1 Pelodiscus sinensis | reverse complement strand
TGCGGAGCGCATTTTGCGTACCTTTTTCCAATAGATCCCTGTAGTCCAGACATAGGCTGGGTGTCTGGCCATTGCCACAATTGAGGTAGCATTGGTAGTGGCCAGAAACCCTGGGTACCTTTAAATTGCTGGGCCCTGGGGCAATTGTTCCCCTTCTTGTTGGTGGCCCTGTTCTCCTAAGAATATAGATTGATGAGTACTGTAATGTCTGACATTGCAATAGTAGTTCTGGTGAAATAGGCTTAAGTTGAATAAGGCTCAAAGCATTACAGCAACTCTCTTACAGGGAAATAAAAAAACAACTAACAACAAATAATAATTTAACATTTTTAGTTACTATAATTATTCCATATTATGTGCTCCAAAGTACATTTGTCACTAAAGAAATTAACCAAAGGAGAGTCAGATGCAGCAGCCTTCTTGGGATACTATCTCCTGATGGAAAAGATTATATCCTCCCATTTTCAAAGTATATTCAATAGCAATTTAGAGTTCTACATCAATAGTGAGTGCCCTGTGAAGTGGTAGTGGAGACAATGAACTCTTATTACCTCAGCCTTTTATTACACATGTTAAACACAGTACATTCAGGGAAAAGAAGGAATATATATGTATATAAAGCCATTGTAAATGCAACTAAATTAGATAATTTTGTTTCATTTATATAGTAACAAACCAGCACAAAGCTTAGCAATTGGCAAGTTACTAAATCAGATGAATTACCCTCTGGAAATATGAAGTGTTAGATTAATGATACATTTTCTTATGTTAGAAAAATACTCCTAACATGTCTTATTTGATTATTCCAGAGCTTGAGCTTTAATCCAAAGTTGTTGCTGGCCATTCAAGTTGTATTATTGTTTTATGTATAATCTAACACTCGGAAGTTTCCACCTATCCATGTCAAATGAATGTGCTGGTTTGGATTTTTATTTTAATGCTGCAGATAATTCATGCTGAAGAGTTTGCAATCGAAGTAGATAACAAGAGACCAAAAAAGAAGATACAACAAACAGATGAGGAAAATACAAAGTAAAAATAAGAAAATGATGAACCATGCCTAAGGGTTGCTAGCCTGGCAGGTGCCTGGCTGTCTCAGGGAGAGCTCTTTAGCTGGCATGGGGCAAGGTACCTGGAGATATAACAACTAGCTTCCTATACACAGAGTTTCACAAGTTCAAGGGAAGACATTACAAACGCAGAGTCTCTTAGCGAAGGAAGAACAAGGAAATGATTTAACATTTCTCTCTATACATTAAATGTCATATATCATCTGTGTCCACAGGCTCTGCCCTCACATGGGCTCCCTGCTCCAGACACTGTTAGGAGACCAGCAAAGCTGCCTGGCAGCCCAGCCCGGGCAGATTGTACCTCCCAAGGGTCCTGCCCTCTCAGCTCTGGCCACAGCCTTTCGGGCAGCATGTCCCCTGGCCCAGGGGCTGCTTAGGTTGGTGCGAGGCCTGGGGTGTGGCCCATTCACTCCGGGAATGGAGGCGGGCTCCCATGCCCCAGAGCTGCTTGCTTGCACCGCTGTTGTTCTTGGCGCTGACAGGCTGCTGGGCCAGCAGGCTCAAGAGATATGCCAAGTGCGGAGCAAGCTGCCCGCTGCCCCGTCCTCTGCCTCGCCCCAAGTGGCTGTATGCTGAGTCAAGTGCTGGGCTGCCTGGTGAGACCCAAGCCCAGACTGGCTCCCTCCTGCCCAGCCACACGTGGGGCTGCAGCAGCGAGCGGCGCTTCTGCAAGGCAGGCAAGGAGACGCCCGGCAGCACTGACCTGAGTGGCCCGGGCCCCCTTTGCCTGGCACTGTAGCCTTGCCCTTCCTCCCCCACACGCTTGGAGCACCAGCTTCCTGCTGTGGGGAGTGAAGGGGTGGAGGGAGAAAAAGCCCCTAGTCTCCCTGCATGGGGAAGAAGCGCTCCCCCTCCTGGGCTGGGGGAATAGCAGTGCACTGTCTGTAGGCCTTCCCTCTGCTCCCCCACTGCCCAGATCCCCAATGCACCCCAGCCCCCTCACTCACCTCCCTGCTGAGACCCCACAGCCCCAGCCTCTCCTGCCTTCTCCCCGTGGCCGGACACCTTACTCCCAGCCCGCTCCTGGCCAGACACGTATCTTCACCCTGCTCCTGCCCCCTCCGTCCTGGTCACACTCCAACCCCCGTCTGCTCCTACCCCACATCCGAAGCCCATCCCTCACCTCCCCCACCGAGACCCCACACCTCACGCCTGCTCCTGAACCCTACCTTCCACCCAGACCTCATATCCTCATATATACCCTCCTACATCCAGACCAGATCCTGCACCCCCATCCCTATTTCACCCACAGTCAGCCATGTCCCACACACTGAAACCCTCATTTTTGGTACCACCCTAGAGCCCAGGGGCCTACAAAATCCACTAACCTTGGAACCCCAGAAGAATTAATCTGCCCTAAGGCCTTGAACCTCAGTCATCTTACTCCCTCCCATGGTACTGGAGCACCAGGGGAATTAGGTGTTTCATGTTGGGGGCCACATCAGTTAGGGCTGGGTTTTTTTGGAGGGGCTCATTTTTCCTTCTCATTTGTGGAAGGAATTCTTCCAATTTTTCTTGTGGATCTGTGACTCCCGACCCAAAATAGGTTCCCCACCCCGACATAAATAAAAACAACGTTGAAACCTTTTGTGTTGGACATCATATTTTACTTTATTTAAAATGAAGCCTGGCCAACAAGGCCCCAGTTGGGTCCCAACTCCCATCTGGAGGCAGAAAGGGCTGGTGATAGCCCCTCTCCTGCTGCGGCACGGGTAGGAGGAGAGGCCACAATCTGCCTGCGGCAGATGGGGGAAGGAGGAGTGGGAGGGGGAGAGTTGGCGAGTGTAGTGAGCAGGGGGCCCAGCCTCCTAGTAAATAAAAAATAAGATTCTAATCATAAAGATGCCCACAAATATCACGGTCATTTACGTGTCTGATAAAGACAGATTACTTAAGTGCCATTGGATTCAGTTCAGATCTTTAACAACTCCAGCCTGCTGGTGCTAGCTCTTACATCAGGCCTTAGCTTTACATTGCAGTCCTTTGTCCAGCTCAGACTCGGACAACACTACTAGTTTATAAGACTTTACGTTGTGTAGCATGTATAGGCCATTAAAAGACTACAGATCTTTTGTGGATCCTTAGAACTGTGTATTCAATGGAATGTTGCCTTTGTAAGAGAAAGTCTTATAAAAAATGGACTGCACTTTCCAAAAATGCAAAGGCTTTGGTTGCTTCTGTGGAAGGGTGATAACACTCCTTCCATCTAGAGTGACCTACTCATTAATGTATTTTATTTTTTCTGCCTGTTTGGGGTCAAAGCACATATGCGTTTTAGGGGCAGCTCACACTTCTTATTAGAACACAGATAAATTGTCTACTATACAGAATTCTTAGGAGCTACACTGACAAAACAAAAATGCAATGCTGTGCATACATACATACATAGAACCCCTTGTTACAATCTGCCAGGTCCTCAATCAGTATAGCTGAACAACAAAATTCTTCTTCTAAAACCATGGGAGTCAAGAGAGGTTCTGCTTGTTCAGAAAGCCTCACTTAAAGGAATTACTTTACACAGCGTACTCATATACTTAGAGAGAGACCTGAGCAGATATAATACTTGTATTCACATCTGTATCCACAAAAATGAGATGCGGATATCTATATTGACATTCATGGATGCGGATAACTGTAGATATAATATGCACAGGGCCGGATTAAGGGGGAGGGAGGCTAGCTGGGCAGTTGCCCGGGGCGTCAACATATGGGGGGACCTGATTGCAGCTCTAACGGGTGCCACACGGTCTCTGCCCTCGGGCATGTGGTGCCCCTACAGCTGCAATCAGGTGCCACGCGGCCCCTGCCCCCAGCGCCACTTACAGCCCGGGGGCAGGGGCTGTATGGCACCTGATTACAACTGTATGGGGTGCCGTGCGTTTGCGGGGCAGAGGCCACGCATGCACCACGTGCCCTCTGCCGGGGGTGGAAGAATGGCTCGGGCTGGCACTGAATGTGGATATATGTGGATACAGCATTATTTTAACATAGAACCTCCCAGTGAATATTTCTTGGGTATGGCCTAACCAGCATTGATGTACAGTTTTCATGGGACTTTTTCTCTTTGACAACACAAAGAGAAAAAGAGATACTGTATTTACTCTTGATGAGATTTAGATTATGAATTGAAATACATTGCCCTGAAATTGCTTCCTTGAAACTCGCATGTGGGTATAAGTTTCATATAACAACATGGAGGGATATTAGAAAGACTATCCATCAGCGCCAAATCGTATCCTGGCCTAGCTTCTCTGGCAGAAAATCCAGTTCTATTCTTGTTCATAAGGATTTGAGGATTTGCATTCTACTTGCAGTGTAGAATGAAGCTCTACTGAGGGTTCCTGTATTCAGAGAGTGGGGCAAAGCTGCATGAAAGTATGGTGTAGGATGCACTGCTTTATGCATCCTCCTCTGTGGAAGGGCTAAGTAAGGACTGTGGGACATACTGCAGTCACAGCCCTTTTGGAGACTGAAGGGGAAGGTTTATCCTACTCATTCCCCATGTTTCTCCAGTGCATGGCCCGACTACCTGGGTTTAGGATTTGCCCTTAAAATGTGGAACATAGACATCAAAAAAGCAAGCAATCAGACTTACCCATAACAGAAAAAGTTATTCAATCTGATCTGCTTTCCAACCAAGTATGAGAAAAAAAAGACTTCATAAAATGAAATGTGAAAATCAATTTTACAGCACTCAGAGATTACATAATACATTTATTGTTTTATAAGACCTGTACATTCTGAAATCTTGTAATCTTAGCTTTCTGTGGCCATGAACTGTCACTAAAGAGACTTCTACTTCAATCATTTTCTTCTAAACTTCTAATTTCCCTAGAATTAAGGGGTTTTATCATTCAGGTTTTCCACACTGCTTCTAGACCTAAACAGGCCAAAGAGAAAAATATATATATTTAATCCTGCATGTATTATTGCTAATGCAGTGGTTTTCAGGTTCTTTACAAAATACACGCTTCTGAGCTTTTCAATAGTTATGTCTCAAATGGTGTTTCAGGATTTTAAAAAAATGATTATATACTAAAATATGGTAATACTTGCTCAAATTCTGCAGGAGAATTGATCACTCATTTTGAGACATGATGGAATTTTCCTGTGCAGGATACCAGCAGATATTTTGAGTTCACTGTCAGCTGGAGAAGTGAGACCTATAGGAAGTAAGGGTAGTTACAGAGGAGATGACAGCCTGCATGGACCCCTGGGCAAGGTGGGAGGGGGGCTTCATGCTCCCAGGAGGGACAGGTCCTCAGAAGGAGCAGTGCTGGAGGCAGCCAGTCCTCCATGCTGTCCGGTGTACAGCATGCCCCCCAGCCTTCAGGACTGCCAGGAGCATGCGGCGTGGTACTTCAGCAGCAATTTAAAGGGCGCAGGGCTCTGGCCACCACTGTGGTAGTAGCATCAGCAGTTGGGAATCCACAGCCCCTTTGAATTGTTAGGGCCGAGGACAACTACCCTTTTTGCACCCATCAGCGGGCCTGGGTAGATACCTTTAGGACTAACTGTCTATAGGCTGTATCATTTTCATCTAATTTCAAGGATTAGAACACTGACAGATATTGGTCCTTCCCATTTGCTTTTTCTGGAGGATTCAAAAGTTTTCACCCCATCTGACTGTCAAGTGAGAGGACTGCCTGAATGCTGTCTCAAGTGCATACATTTTCTGTTGCATTGGTACACTAATAGAACTTTGCTCACACACAATGTCCCATTCAAAAAGTTCATTTACAAAATATAACTTGCTAATAATTTTACAAAAATGAAAACTGAGTTACATTCTTCATTTATTTGCTCTAGGTTACACTGGAAACCAGTTTCTCAGAAGTCTTGGCTATCAGTCTTGTGCTCTTCAGAACAGGATAAGCACACCCTGCCCACAGTGAGCATGTGAATAACTGCAGAAGGAAATAACTATGAAATAACTGAAATAAAATTCAGAAGAGAATAAATGGACTAACCTGGTGTTACTGCCATGCCATTTCCATTGACCACAGGTCTTTCTTCCTCTTCCTCTTCTGGTGGTTCAATACCAGTCCTCTCCATATTGCTCACTGATTTATTCCTCTTACGTTTGCCTTCAGCGCTAGGTGTGGCACCTGGAAGGATCTGGTCTGTCACATTTAACAATAATGGAGCTGGTTCTGCTGGAGGCTTTGGAGTGCCGTAGTAGTTGTCTGCAAATCAAATCAGCAGGACTAGAGTTAAATTCTTAAGAACATCTTTTTAATTAGGGGTATGTCTAGACTACACGGCTCCCTTGATGGAGCCATGTAGTCTAGACACACCCTATGAGAAACTATTGATACTATATGACACTGGGCTAGTTTCACCTCCCCCTTTTCAAAGTTTGTACAAAACACTGTCTGTGAAGTTAAAATTTCATTTTATGAAATACAGTAAAACTCCAATAGTCGGCATCCAATAGTCCGGCACTCCTTGATAGTCTGGCATCAAAATGGCAAGAGCCTAGTGAGTGAGCTTCAGCAAAAAATGAGTCACAAGGTAACAGCAGCAGCAGCTGAACTGAGCAAAAACGGTAAAAAAGGCTTAAAAAACCTAAAATATTACAGTATACTGTATACAGTATGTATAATAAAAAGGGTTAAGAACACTTTATATACAGTATATAATGTATACAGTATATATATATAACCAGCTTATAGTACCTCCTGATAGTCCGTCATATATGATAATCCGGCACTACCTAGGTCCCATAGGTTCTGGATTATCGGAAGTCTACCGTAGTAATTGATTTTTTTAGAGGTAGGCCAAACCAATTTCACCACGTTGTATACTATGAAATAGGAGACTGAAGACTTGAAGGGACTAAAAGTGGAGTTATTGGCTATCCACCATGGCAAATGCATTCTGCATCATATCACACCACGCTTATCACAAAAAATTTCCAATGTTCATCTATAGGCAGATAATGCAAGCATATAAAACTTTAATAATGCTTCCAGTCCATTTCCATATTTCCTATATTATTCAACATTTTTACTGTTCATGAACATGCAACCAGGCTTATACTAATATACTCTGGAAGATAAATGAAACCTCATGTTTTGTGGTTTAAGCTAATCTCAAACAATTATGGATTTGAAGAACTAATGTGGTGAAGGGAGAAATTATCTCACATCTGCTTAACATGAATTTACTGTCACCTTTAAATCATCTTATGTGTGCAATTGTCAGAGATAGATGGTTGGACTAGATGGGATACAGAGATCATGGGGTAATGAGAATTTCTTTGTTCTTATGTTTTTATACACCTCAAGGCTAGCAGAATCCTATAATACCCACAACTCTGTTTCCTTTATCAGCAGCCACAAATATGGTTAAGAAAAGCCTATGTATGAATTCAGTTCAGAAACAAAACAGAAAACAGTGACACCAAAAGCCTCCTAATACACAAGAATTAAATTTACATCCTCAACATAAAGCCATATTTTTTCATACCAAAGTTACATTTTGTGCAGTCACTTATAAACAGCCTGGTAAAGATGTACATGCTGAGTATACTGTGAAGATGACACCTCACAATAACTAGATTTTCAGCAGAGCGCATGGTTAATTGGATATACAACTCCTGTTAAAAATACTGCCCAGTTTACATGGATCTAAGAAATTTTCCAGAAGACAAAGCATGAACAGTAAGGATATACAATGTTATCACTAGGATAGACAATGTTATTACCGGAACACTTGTGATTTGCTTAAGAAATTCTTAGGACAAGTCATATAACCTTTTTACAGTTTTTCTCCCAATATTGCTTCTGCATGATCTAATGCCTGTAGCACTTTTAAAATATATTCTCACCTTCAAATGTGCCACATACAGATAAAGAAATGTATCTTGATCAGTAAAACATCATTAAACAGTATAGAGATTGTTCTAGGATCAGTATTGCTGTGTGTGTTTTCTAACTCAGTACAATGTTAACTCATGAGATCACCTCAGTTCAGATAAGTAATTAAGTATTCTAACAACTAGTGAAAGCTTTATGTATTTTCACAGTGATTAATACAATATTATTCAGAATAGATGTTTCTGTAATTGTGATACAGTAGAAAAATTTATTGTATTTAATGTCCCTCAGACTCACACTGGAGTTAAAATCACAAAAGGGTAGGACTGGAAGGGATCTCAAGAGGTTATCTAGTCCAGTTCCCTGAACTCAAAATAGGAGATGCACTCCATTTCTGACAGGTGTTTGTCTAACCTGTTCTTAAAAACCTCCAATGATGGAAATTCCACAACCTCTTCAGGCAATTTGTTCCAGTATTTAATCATATTGCCTCTATATAGAGTCATGGTATGCCCACATCTTGAATACTGCATGCAGATCTGGTTGCCCAATCTAAAAAAGATATATTGGATTTGGAAAAGGTACAGAAAAGGGCAACAGAAGTGATTAGTGGGTACAGAACAGAGGAAAGATTTTAAAAGATTGGTACTTTTCAACTTGGAAAATAAATTATTATGTTAAAGGTCTAGAAATGTTATTTACTCCTTCACTAACATAACACAAGAAGTTCATCCAACGAAATTCATAGGCAGCAAATTTAAAACAAATAAAAGACACGGTCAACCTATGGAACACCTGGCCAGGGGATGGTGGAAAACCCCAAACTATGACAGGGTTCCAATAAGAATGAAATACATTTTAAGAGGATGTCCATCAATGGCTACTACATTTTAAGATGATAATTCCATCAAAGGATGGACAATGTTGTGACTAGCCTCTGTTTGCCAAAAGTTGGCAATGGGTGACTGGGGATGGGTCATTTGATGATTGCCTCCTCTGTTCATTCCTTCTGAAGCACTTAGCATTGGCCACTGCTGGAAGATAGGATACTGGGTTAGGTGGTTCATTGGTCTGACAGTATGGCCATTCTGATGTTCTCATATAGAACTCAAATATATCTGCCCCTTGCTGTAACCCACTAGAAACCACTCCCCTTCCAGAGCTGACAGAGTCCAAGAGTCTTGATAGTGTCTCTCTCCCTGCAGAGTTAGTAAGGAAGTAAAAATATACATTAAAATTTTAAGGCTAACCAGTGTCTATTTAAGTGATGTACTACAAGATATCAGAATATGTTATCATTAGAGCTGTGTGTTTCTAAAATTTAATTTTCTTTCTTTTTATATAGGGCTTAGATACAGTGCTCCTATCAGTTAACTGCTCAGATATCTGCCAAAAAACTTGAGTTTTCAAGTGCCTCAGTAGCCTCTGAAAAGAGGTGATATGTGTTTGTGGAAGGGTTGATAGGGTCACTCTCCCTCCTGATTTGTTGTTTGGCTTGTAGTAAGCATGTTCAGTAACACTGCTGAAGCCATTGTCTTTAGTCTGTCCTCACATGTCCTCACTTTGCCCCAACACCCACTATCATGGCATGCACAGGCTGCATCCCCTACACCAAAATCTGACAAGCAGTCTAGACAATAAATGAATGTCTCTATGTTTCCAACTATCAGTGCTATTTTGAGAAACAAGGTGGGTGAGGTAATATCTTTTATTGGACCAACTTCTTTTGGTGAGAGAGAGAAACCAGCTTTCAAGCCACACAGACTTTTCTTCAAGTGTGGGTAAGGTTCTCCCAGTCACAGCCAAATTCAAGACGGCACAGGTTGTTTAATATAAGAAGTTAACACATATTTTAAGGGACCATTCAAGGTAGAGAAGCCTGTTATCACCCCATCAGTCACAGGACAAAAATGGTGGGGGGCTACTGGGTTACAGATTGTTGTAATAAGTCATAAATCCAGCATCTCTGTTCAGTCCATGATGTTTAGGGTCCAGTAAAGTTATGAATTTAAGCTTCCAGGCTCATCTTTGGAAAGTGTTGTGCAGATTTCCATTGAGGATAAGAACTGAGAGGTCAGATACAGAGCGATTGCTTTGTGAAGAGCGTGTTTTTGATTTTTTCCTGTGTGAGCTAATTTGAGAGCATAATGCTTGGCTGGGTTCACCTACCTAACTGTTACTGGGGCATTTAGTGCACTGCATGAAGTATACCACATGGGTCGACATTGCTACAACTGCACTGCATACAAAATGTCCTAATCTGAAAAAAGTCATGAATGATAATATTAAATTAGAGAGATGCTCAGAATCTTTGGAGGAACAGATGCAGGATAAAACATTAGAATTCTATGGCTATTGAAAAATAAAAGCACAAAGTTCCTGTTATTTTAGATCACTGCTCATACTCTCTTGGACTTCACTATAGGGAGGATTCGCTAGATTATACATTAAGCAAATATACAAGATTCATTAGAGAACAGCCAAGACCAAAAAAAAAAAATAAAAATAAAAAAAAATTCAGAAGGCTTAATCCTGTTCTTAATATAGCTTTTCAGACCAGAATCCTCATGTGATACGAGGAAGAAATAAGGACAAAGAAATCTATTTTTTTCCTGATGGTTTAGCAATTTGAGCTAGGCTTAAAAAAATCAGTATAATAAAGAAAACATTCAGGAGTAGATGCCTTTTTCGTTTCCTGCCAGGCTCAGAGACATGACTAAGAGTGAGTCTAGGCAGTGCCCTTCTGTTGGAATAAACTACACAATTTGCAAATTGCGTAGCTTATTTCACGCCTAAATCGAAAGAGCTTATTTTGAAATTTGGCACAGTCTACACAGCACCAAATTTCAAAATAAGGCACTATTCCAACAAAACTCTTAACTCTTATGGAACAAGGGTTACCGGGATTCCGGAATGGCACAGCATTTTTCAACTTTTTCAGCATTTTTCAGGAAAAAGCGGGAGCTTTTAAAGATGTAGCATTGCTATTTCAGGATACTTCCGGTAACCCAAAAGAGCAACGGAGTCTAGACATACCCTAAGAATGAAACTATTTTTGGAAACTGGGAAGAAGAAGAATCATTACAGCAAAATATAAAAGAAAGCCACTGAGAAATTAGGAAATTATAACCAGACTAAACAATTGTGGAGAAAAGTGGTACTGAGACCAAGTGAAAAGCCCAGATACAAAGCCCCCCAAATGTTAGGCTGATACAGACTGTCAACCCTGAATCAGATCAAAATTACTCATCGGAACCTCATCTTTAGAGTGGAAAGAGTCAAAATCTGAGAAATAAATGTTCCAAAGGTTCTGTTTGTTCAGAATCACAATTTGAAACACTTAAACAAGATAACGTGAGTCTTGGGCACACCTGTAGGAAAAAAGAAAGTAGATTTTGGTGTTTGTTTTCACTAATCTAGGAATATATTCATTATACATGCTACTGTAAAATGTTTAGCTGAACTACCCTTCCACATCCCTTTGGAGTCACTGAAAAATGATAATTTGCAGGCTAGTGGTAAAAATATTCCAAGAGGCATTTACAGTTTGGATATATACCATGTAGACTTGATGTCATACTGGCTGACTTCTGCTGAAAACAAATTGTGTTTTAGGAACTCATTTCATTGCAATGGCATGCAGAGTTCTGGGTGGACATCAGTCAGTATTATCTTTAAATTGAAATAATAAATGAACCTATTTTGTCATCTGTATTAAACTGAATACTTACACATTTCCCATCTCAGGAGGCCTGCCTCATACTGCTGGAAGCATCAGTTTAATTATAAGCTGTAAACAAAGAGCCCAAACTTCATATGGATGGTGAGAATGTGGGGATGACACATGAGAAACCAGGTTTTAGAATGGATTAAAAATAATTGTAACAAGACTATGGCAAGGACATCTAACAGAATGTTTATTCATAGATTCATAGATTTTAAGGCCCCAAAGGACAATTATGATAATCTAGTCTGTCTTCCTGCACACGGCAATTCTTATAATATAACTAGAATAGAATGGATAGTGACCCCTACATTCATTCAGTCTAACACCATCCATTATAAAAGATTCTTGAATCTGTATTTAAAAAGCTCTAACACCCTCATAGTTTGCAGCAGGCCACTGAAATTCAGGGGAGAGAAATACCAGTCCAGCTTTAGCTAAGATATAAACCATTAAAAATCTCCATTTTCCTTCTCTGACTTGCACTCCTGAGAAAAATATTTGGCAGCATGTCATAATAACAGAACATGAGCATTCTAATCAACCGAGGAACACCTGCCACTATACTGGGAATCAGAGCCGTAAATAAGGCATTTTAGCACCCACAGCAAGCAAGCATATTTGCATCCCCTACAGGGTGACCAGATATCAAGTGTGAAAAATCAGGATGGGTGGGGAAATAGGTTGCTTGACAAATCCCCTAATATTGGGACACCCCCAATAACATTGAGATATCTTGTCTTTCCAGTCCCCTACTGTTTTTTCCCTTCATTTTTCCACCCCATTTTACAACTCCTGTGGCTTTGCCTCCTAAGTGGTTGCCTCATACTGGTCATGGAAACTGGCCCTGCTGGGAATATCTGGGGGTATGTCTACACTACCCCGCTAGTTTGAACTAGCAGGGTAATGTAGGCATACCGCACTTGCAAATGAAGCCCGGGATTTGAATTTCCCGGGCTTCATTTGCATAAGCGGGGAGCCGCCATTTTTAAAACCCCGCTGGTTCGAACCCCGTGCAGCATGGCTACACGGGGCTCGAACTAGGTAGTTCGGACTAGGCTTCCTATTCCGAACTACCGGAACACCTCGTTCCGCACTGCACAGGGTTCGAACCAGCGGGGTTTTTAAAAATGGCGGCTCCCCGCTTATGCAAATGAAGCCCGGGAAATTCAAATCCCGGGCTTCATTTGCAAGTGCGGTATGCCTACATTACCCCGCTAGTTTGAACTAGCGGGTTAGTGTAGACATACCCTGGGAGTTGCCAGAGTAACTATAATGGTGGAAACAGAGGAGAAAGCTGAGCCAGGTTCCCTCAAAACTGTCATATGGCGCAAGCATCCCATCCCACTCCAAGGAAGATACTGTATGACTCTGAAATTTTCCTTACCACGTCATGAAGTGGGGACAGGGAGATCTGGGTTGGACTTCCACTCTAAAACTCCAAGTCTAGGTATATAGTGCCAGTGGCCTATTCTCTCTATCGTGGGTATCATATGAGTCAGAAGCCCCCCACCTTGTGGGATATGGAAGTGTGACAACATGTTAAGAGCCAGCAGCTGATCCCACTCTCTGATCACTTAGGCACTTAGGGTATGTCTACACTTCAAAGTTAATTAGAACTAACAGCCGTTAGTTCGAATTAATTTTAATAGGGGCTATACAGGCAAACCGCTAGTTTGAATTTAAATCGAACTAGTGGAGTGCTTAATTCGAACTAGGTAAACCTCATTCTACGAGGAGTAATGACTAGTTCGAATTAAGTAGTTTGAATTAAGGGCTGTGTAGCCACTTAATTCGAACTAGTTGGAAGCTAGCCCTTTCCAGGTTGCCCTGGTGGGCCACTCTGGGCCAAACCAGGGAAACTTTTCTGCCCCCCTCCCGGCCCCGGAGATCTTAAAGGAGCACGGTCTGGCTACAGTGCTTGTACCAGTTGCAAGCCTGCCAGCACCTAGCCAGCAGACCCTGCACCCGGCACAGCATGAGCCAGCTACCTGCTTCCACCCAGCCCTCCGCCTCTTCCCAGGATCAGGCTGGCAGCTCACAGGAGCCTGCCTGGGGCCGCAAGAGGCGGGTGCCCGCCTGATCTAGTACGGAGATCATGGACCTCATTGAGGTTTGAGGGGAGGCTTCCGCACTAGGCACAGGAAAACGGCCGTCTAATGCAGGATGGCTGCCAGCCTGGCCCCCAAAGGCCACATGCGAACCCAGGAGCAGGTTTGCATGAAAATCAAGTTGGTCCAGTGAGACTCCTGACCCTGAACTTAGAACATAAAAATGGCCATACTGGGTCAGACCAAAGGTCCATCTAGCCCAGTAGCCTGTCTGCCGACAGTGGCCAGCACTAGGTATCCTGGAGGGGATGGACTGAAGACAATGACCAAGCCATTTGTCTCATGCCATCCATCTCCAGCCTTCCACAAACAGAGGCCAGGGACATCATTCCTACACCCTGGCTAATAGCACTCCCTGGACCCAACCTCCATGACTTTATCTAACTTCTCGTTAAGCTCTTTTATAGTTGTAGCCTTCACAGCCTCCTGTGGCAAGAAGTTCCATAGGTTGACTATGTGCTGTGTGAAGAAGAACTTTCTTTTATTAGTTTTAAGCCTGCTACCCATTCATTTCATTTGGTGTCCTCTAGTCCTTCTATTATGGGAACTAATGAAGAACTTTTCTTTATTCACCCTCTCCACACCACTCATGATTTTATAGACCTCTATCATATCCCCCCTCAGTCTCCTCTTTTCTAAGTTGAAAAGTCCCAGTCTCTTTAGCCTCTCTTCATATGGGACCTGTTCCAAACCCATAATCATTGTAGTTGCCTTTTTCTGAACCCTTTCCAAGACCAAAATATCTCTTTTGAGGTGAGGAGACCACATCTGTACACAGTACTGAAGATATGGCATACCACAGTTTTATACTTCCCCTCCTCCTCCTTCCCCTGGCTTCCTCCTTCCAGCTCCCTCCTCCCAGGTTTCCCCCTCCCCACTCCCACCCTTTCTCTTTCCTTCTTCCACCTTCTTTTCCCAGTCTCCCCAGAGGTTAATCCCCCCCTCCCCCCAGTTTTGTTAAATATAGAGAGTTCTATTTTTGAACACACGTGTCCTTTATTTTTTACATCAAGAAGGGGGGCTAGGGAGGGGTAAGTTGAAGGAAGTGAGGGAGGAATAGGGCACGAGCCCCCGATGTGGAGGACTGGGGTGGCTCTGCAGGCTCCTCCGGGTGGAAGCTCTACTGAAGGGCCTTCTGGATCCTGACAGCCCACCAACTGATCTCCCCAGATGACAGCTTGCGGCAAGTGCAGCCAGGCTGATGGCCGAGTGCTGTGATGTGCCGAGTGCGGGCACTCAGGGCACTCCAAGACAGGACTGCTTTACTGTCCCTCATCGAGTTAGACAAGCAAGTGGGGAACCCTAAGAACTGTCTATCCGGGGTGGGGGTCTGCTCCCTTTAAGCACAGCCCTCGGCTAGCCTGAGGCAGCAGCTCCACACTCTAAGTCCTAACCTGATGCCCTGCCGGCACTGGTTCCGGCCAGCCTTAACTTAGGTTCAGGGTCCACTCAATGTGGACATGCTATTTCGAATTAGCAAAACGCTAATACAAATTAGTTTTTAGGTCTAGATGCACTAATTAGAATTAGCTTATTTCGAATTAACTAATTCGAATTAAGTTAGTTCGAATTAGTGCTGTAGTGTAGACATACCCTAAGGGTGTGTCTAGACTACCTAGTTTTGTCGACAAAAGTGGACTTTTGTCGACAAAACTATACCAGCGTCTACACTACCGCTGAGTTCTGTCGACATAACATCGACAGAACTCAGCAGTTTTGTCGACGCTGGTATACCTCATTTTACGAGGCATAACACCTTCTGTCGACAGAACTCTGTCGACAGAAGGTGTTATTGCCTGTAACGTTGCGTCCAGACTACGGAGTTCTGTCGACAAAGCAGCTTGCTTTGTCGACAGAACTCAATGTGTCTGGACGCTCTTTGTCGACGGAAGTTTTGTCGACAGTATCTGTCGACAAAACTTCCGTCGACAAAACGCGGTAGTCTAGACGTACCCTAAGTTCCCAGAAAGAATCCTGAATTGAGGGGGAAAGGACTTAATTATCCAATCAGAATGTAGGCTGATGAGCTGAGGGAACAATTATTCTAGCAGCTGAGTAGTTAAAATGCACAGGAAGAAAGTACAAAGGAAGGAGAGAGGGTTTAGCAGACCCACAGAAAGCCAAGTCTCCATCTGGAGAGCTTGTTTGTGCTTCTTCTTCGTCTCCCTGGAGAAAAGGCTGAGGACTGAAGGACATAGTATAGGAGTGCTGAATGGGGATTGGGAGAGGATAGGAGCCTGCCTTGTTACTAAGGCAGTTAACCAGTTACCCAGTAAACATTAACCTTACCAGAATGTTTACCCGGGAACTAGTTAATTGAAGGGCAAGATGGGGGGTGGGGCACAGCCCCCTCCCACTGTGGCCCAGCCAGCAGGACCCCCACTAGCTGGACCAGCTCCACCACCCATGGTGCAGTGGAACCCCAGCCAGCCAGAGCAGCACTCCTAGAGTACATCTAAACTACAGCCATTTTTCAAGAAAGGGATGTAAATTAGATGTATCAAAATTGTAAATGAAGCTGGGATTTGAATTTCCCATGCTTCATTTACATAATGGCGGCCACGGCTTTTTTTAAAAAAGTTTCTTTTAAAAAAAAAGAACCATGGCCAAGACAGGGATCCATCGACAGAGGGTTACAGGATCTTTTGAAATGGGGCATTTCTGTCAAAGGATCCCTGTCTTGACTGTGGTTTTTTTTCTGAAAAGCGGCTTACATTTCCTAGTGTAATACCTACAGGTGGAACCAAACCTGGGAACTCTGGAACTTCGTGCATCTACAATTTGAGCTAAAAGCCAGCTGGCTCTGAGGCTCTGTCTACACTGCAGGGTTTTTGCGCAAGAAGCTTTTTGCAGAAGAGATCTTCTGCAAAAACTTATTGCGCAAAAGTTCGTCCACACCTCAAAAGCACATTGCAAAAGTGACGCGCTTTTGTGCAAGAGAGCATCCACACTGCATGGGTGCCCTTGCACAAGAACGCTCTGATTACCACTAACAGAATGACCATCAGAGCACCAGTGCTTTTTCTGATAGGCTTTTTTTGTGCAAGAAACCCCTGCCGAGTGGCCACATGTCCCTTTTTGTGCAAGAGCTGTACGATGGATGAATTGAGGGTTGCACACAATAGATGAATTGAGGGTTGCTTCCTACAATTTCTAAGAGTGTTTTGAAAAATAGAAAAAATGAAATCTATGATGTACAACTGTAAGAATGCTCCCTCCTCCCCAAATCATCAACATCCTCTCATGGGGAGAGGAATAACTCTACCTCAAAAGCCCTCTGTCCTGTTGATATACTATATTTTTTTTCCGCAAAAACACACTTGAGGTGTGGACGCTCCACCGGTTTTCGCGCTGTTTTTGCCCAAAAAACTTGCACTGTAGACATAGCCTCAGATAAGGCTGTGCAAATTCAGTCTCTCTCTCTCTCTGTAAGTGGTCTAAAGTGCCACTACATGGGCCAGTGAAACACACCCACCAGTGTGTGGGTTACACTAGCTTTTGAATGCTTTACTTTGCAACCTTAAAAATATTCCTTTAATGCAGATTTCTTTAAATATTCCTTTAATGCAGAAATGTATACTATTTCTAAATGCACAAAAATCAGAATGTTAACTGCAGAAGTTTCCTTTCTTTTTAAAATTGTGATAATTCGCTTATAAGATTCTAAAAAAGGAAAACAGTACATAGACATTCAAATATAATTAGTGCTGTATTTTAACTACGTTCAAGACAATTACAGCCTCCTTACGGAAGTTTCCCAAACTTCTGCTCTCCCACTCACCTTGGCAGAGTAATTTATTTTGACGGCTGTCTATACTATAATTAGTTTTTTAATCATTATAGTAAAGGTGGATGAGTAGATTTGTGCTTGGGCTCATACATTTTCATGACAGTTTTTCAATGCTGCCTGTTAAATCAGAGCTGCAGTTTTTTAGTTCCTCATGAGTGACATCCACAAACAAGGGCTTGAAAAACTCCCATTTTGGTTTGTGGCTCTTGTGATATCATAAGGCAGGAAAAGCTGCAAGCAAGGATTATTTAAAGGAAGTAATTTTGGTATAATATGGTAATTACATTGCTCACTAACAATGCAAAGCTTCCTTCGTATTCTTCAGGAATATTACAAATATGTTTATAAACTTCTGGCAAGACTTTTGCAGTTCACCTTCCAAAAAGACTCTCTACTATGAAAAAACAGATTAACAGAACCAAAAAAATACCAAGACATGAACTACTTCAAGACAGGCCCAAAAGAGAAAACAACAGAATTCCACTTGTCATCACCCAGGCTACGTCTAGACTGCATCCCTCTGTTGACAGAGAGATACAAATCAAGCACATTGAAATTGCTAATGAAGCAGGGATTTAAATATCCCATGCTTCATTAGCATAAACATGGCTGCCACTTTTTTCAAAATGGAGTTTAAAAAAAAAGGCAATCTAGACACAGATCTGTCAAAAATAAACCTTTTTTGACAGGTCCTGTATGCCTCAAAAAATGAGGTTTATTTTCGACAGATCCGCGTCTAGATTGCCGGGTTTTTTCGAAAAAAACTCCATTTCGAAAAAAGCGGTGGCCATGTTTATGCTAATGAAGTGCGGGATATTTAAATCCCTGCTTCATTAGCAATTTCGATGTACCTAATCTACATCGCTCTGTCGACAGACAGGTGGTCTAGACACAGTCCACAACTTAAACCTCTCCAATGCATTATCAACAATCTACAAGCCATCCTGGAAAATGACCCCTCACTCTCAGAGGCCTTGGGGGAAAGGCCAATTTCTAACTTACAGACAACCCCCAACCTGAAACAAATTATTTCCAGTAACTACGCAACACACCTCCATCATATTCATTCAGGAAACCACCCCTGCAATCAGCACTGGTGCCAACTCTGCCCACACATCTACACTAGCGATTTGATCATTGGACCCAACCACATCAGCCACCAGAGCAGAGGCTCATTTAACTGCACATTCACTAATGTGATCTATGCCAGCAATGCCCCAATGCAATGTATATTGGCCAAACTGGACAGTCTCTATGGGAAAGAATTAATGGACACAAATCAGATATCTGAAAAGGCAACACACGAAAACCTGTTGGAGAACACTTTAATCTTCCTGGACACTCATTAATAGATCTCGAACTCACTGTGTTGTTTCAGACCAATTCCACAAGCCAAATACACAGAGAAGGGTTGGAACTTAACTTCATTCACAAGTTTAATTCTTATGCAAATGGTATGAAGCTGGATATTGGCTGGCTCACACACTATCTTCCACATCTTAATGACTTAACCAACCAGCCAACCAAACAATGAAGGTGCTAATGGTTCTTCTCAGCCTCTTGTAACTATTTGAACTATCTACTCACTCTCTTTTTTTCTTCCTCCCCTACTTTTTTTTCTCTTTTTTTCCTTCTCTCTCCTCCCACCCCCACTCCCTCCTTCCCTTATTTATTCTTGGATCTGGACTTCTAACACTCCAGTCATCTGAAGAAGTGGGTTGTGCCCACGAAAGCTCATGATGCCATCTATATGTTTAGTTAGCTTTTAAGGTGCTACTAGACTATTGGTTGTTTTTTAAGTTTTTCCTGTTACAGACTAACTCGGCTACCCCCCTGAAACTTTCAAAATGAGACTGAAGAATTCAGTAACTCTGCGGTGATCTTTGTGTTGTGGCATGTCACAAGCTGGGAGGGGTTGCAACTGCTCTAGAGGATAGGGTCATAATTCAAAATGATCTGGACAAATTGGAGAAATGGTCTGAGGTAAACAGGATGAAGTTTAATGAAGACAAATGTAAAGTTCTCCACTTAGGAAGGAACAATCAGTTTCACACGTACAGAATGGGAAGCGACTGTCTAGGAAGGAGTACGGCAGAAAGGGATGTAGGGGTTATAGTGGACCACAAGCTGAATATGAGTCAGCAGTGTGATGCTGTTGCAAAAAAAGCAAACATGATTCTGGGATGCATTAACAGGTGTGTTGTGAGCAAGACACGAGAAGTCATTCTTCTGCTCCACTCTGTGCTGCTAGGCCTCAGTTGGAGTATTGTATCCAGTTCCGGGCACCGCATTTCAAGAAAGATGTGGAGAAATTGGAAAGGGTCCAGAGAAGAGCAACAAGAATAATTAAAGGTATAGAGAATATGACCTATGAAGGAAGGCTGAAAGAATTGGGTTTGTTTAGTTTAGAAAAGAGAAGACAGATGGGGGACATGATAGCAGTTTTCAGGTATCTAAAAGGGTGTCATAAGGAGGAGGGAGAAAACTTGTTCATCTTGGCCTCTGAGGATAGAACAAGAAGAAATGGGCTTAAACTGCAGCAAAGGAGGTTTAGGTTGGACATTAGGAAAAAGTTCCTATCTGTCAGGGTAGTTAAACACTGGAATAAATTGCCCAGGGAGGTTATGGAATCCCCATCTCTGGAGATATTTAAGGGTAGGGTAGATAAATGTCTATCAGTGATGGTCTAGACAGTATTTGGTCCTGCCATGAGGGCAGGGGACTGGACTCAATGACCTCTCGAGGTCCCTTCCAGTCCTAGTATTCTATGATTCTATGTCATGTAGCCCTGTATGTTTGCAAGAAATCAGTAGCGAAGGTTATCCATGATTGCCCTTCCAGTTTAGCCGTTTGCAAACTCTCTTTCAAGATTCTTTAAACCTTTCGATTTCCCCATTGGCTTGAGGGTAATACAGAGATGATGTTCTATGTAAAATGTTCCTCTCTGCTAAAAAAGTTTCAAATTCCAGGGAAGTAAATTGACTACCATTATCCAAAACTAGTTCTTGGGGGTTACCTTCCTTGCTAAAAACTGTAGAGAGGAACTTAATTACTGTAGCAGAAGAGATTTGCGATGTAAACACTACTTCAGGCCATTTACTGAAATAGTCTATTAAAGTGGTGGCATAACGACAGTCAATTGGAGGAGTATCAAAGGGTCCTATGATGTCAATCACAACTTTTTTCCCATGCAGAATCAGGAAGAGGAACCGGCTGTAATGGGCGAAGGGTGGTACATGTCACTGCTGTCTTATCATGCATTTGGCAAGTGACACAGGATTTTATTATTATTTCAGTTTGGGAGTCCATCCCTGGCCACCAGTACAGATCCCGTAGTTGTTGTTTAGTTCTGACAATTCCTTGATGATTATCATGTGCCAGGCGTATGAGTTTTGACTGCAATTCTTGTGGCACAACTAGCCGGTGTGTACCTCGTAGCCCACAGCCATCAAGCAAAGAAAGTTCATCCCGAACTCTAAAATAAGGCAGCAAAACTGAATCACGGTTTTTAGGGTTACTGGGTTATGTCTTTGTCAGAAATTCCTGTAGCTTTTGTTGAATTGGACATGCTAAACAAGCAGCTTGGAATTGCTCTCTTGTAACTGCAGTAAGAGTGCTTGTAATAAGTGCAACTACTTCATCCTCATCCTCCAGTGAACCATCTGGGGAAGACAAAGGCAGGAGAGAAAGGCAATCAGCCATTACATTTTGGTTTTCAGCTTTATATTCCAGTTCATAATTGAAAGAGAGTACTCTTGTAGACCATCTAGCAATATGATTTCCTGCTCTTCCTAGTCCTTTCATGCTTAGCAGTGTTGTCAAAGGGCTGTAGTGTGTGCGCAACTTGAATGTGTGACCCCACAGGTAAGTTCTCCATTTTTCAGTAGCTCAGACAGAAGCAAGTGCTTCTTTTTCAACTCTAGAATATTTTCTCGCAGCCTCAATCAGTGTCCTTGAAGCAAATGCAACAGTCCTCTCCGTGCTGTCCTCATGAAGTTGTGTGAGGACAGCCCCAAGTCCATAATCAGAAGCATCAGTAGTCACAATTGTGGGCAATGCAGGACTGAATAGTGCAAGTACTGGACTATGTACAATCAAGTCTTTCACAGTTTCCAAACTAGCTTGTGCATCCATTGTCCACACCAAGGTTGAACTTCTCTGTTGTAATTCTTGTAACAGTTCAATGACAGAAGCATAATTGGGAATACATTTTGCATACCAGGAGGTAAGATCCAAGAAGGAACGTAAAGTTTGCAAATCTGTTAGAGGAGAAGCATTTGAAATTGCTAGGATATGATCTGAATCAGGTTTTAGTCCTGCCGGTGAAATTGTAAGCCCAGAAAGGAGAGTTCTGTTTGTCTAAACTTGCATTTAGACAAGTTGAGCTTGAGGCCTGCTAGGCTAATGCAGTTTAGTACAGACAGCAGGTTATTCTCATGCTCCTCAGAAGTATTTCCAAACACAATAATATCATCCAGATAGCACTGAACTCTATGTTGATTCTTCAGAATCAATTACATCATTTTTGGAAGGCACTTGGGGCAGATGCAAGACTGTCTGGAACAAGTTTAAAACAAAATAGTCCCTCATGTGTAATATATGCTGTGAGGTCTCTGCTGTCTTCATGCAACATAACCTGGTGGTACGCGCTCTGCAAATCAAGAGTAGAAAACATCTTTGCTTCATGGAGTTCTGCAAATACTTCTTGTCTGTGAGGCAGTGGGTGGTTGTCAATCACAACGGCTGTGTCTACATTGGCATCCCTTTCCGGAAAAGGGATGCTAATGAGACACTTCGGAATTGCAAATCCGCGGGGGATTTAAATATCCCCCGCGGTATTTGCATTTACATGGCTGCCGCTTTTTTCCAGCTCGGGGTTTTTGCCGGAGAAAAGCACCAGCGTAGACGCGATTCTCTGGAAAATAAGCCCTTTCAAGTAGGAATAAGGGATCTTCTGGAAAAGGGCTTATTTTCACTCAGCCCCCCAGCTAATCTTCTCTTCTCTTCCTTCCTGCCTGTGCTTCCAGACTCACAACAGCCAATGCTCTCAGTTCTAATAATTACAAGCAGTATTATATCTAAAACACCACAAAAGGGCAATTAAAACTGTGCCTCACCCTAAACATACAGGCTCTATCTAGACTGCCCCCTCTTGTGTAAAAAAATATGCAAATGAGGCAAAGCATGGAATATCACTGTGCCTCATTTGCATAATTAATGAGGGTCTGTTTTTGAGCAAGAGGCTTTTGCGCAAAAAGGGGCCATCTACATAGCTCCTTTTTGCATTAAAAAAACCCTTCTTGCACAAAAGCCGTTTTTCCTCTTTTTTTCAAGATGGCCTCTTGTGCAAAAACGGAGCCTCATTAATCATGCAAATGAGGCGCAGCAATATTCCACGCTAGGGCTCATTTGGATTTTTTTTTGTGCAAGAGGGGACAGTCTAGACATAGCCTCAGTAAGTGTGTTCCTTGTAGACTGAGTCATATGGTTACTTTGTATCCCTGTGAAAAGGTTTAAATGTAATTGACAAACTCAGATTTGTCTTCCTCCCTCCTATCCTGGATTGTAGGATCCATACATTCCTGAACTGGGACCTATAGGATTCAATGGTCAATCTGTATAATGAAAAACCATTAACAACAGAGTACCTCACATTTCTGCACTGTTTAAGATGTGTGAATGATCTGGAAAGGAGGATGGACAATTGGTTAGCAATATTTGCCAAGGACACAAAGCTATGTAGGTTTGGGAGGACCTAAACAAGGTGAATGGGCAGCATTAGAGGTAAAGAAAATTCAGTGTTGATACAGGAAAATTAAAGAACATTGGAGGGAAAACATGACAACTATTACACCTTGCAAGGTTCTACAGTAACTATGTTAAAATGCAGGACACTGAAGATCAAAGGAAATACTTATTCACATAAAATATAATTCAACTATAGAACCTACTGCCAAAGGAAAGAAATGAATCCAAGAAATAAATAAGATGAAAAAAAAAGACATTTTGTATGGTTATAAAGACTATTCAGTGTTATAGTAACTAGTGATAAAAATGGATTTGTAGAAGATATTAAATCTTACATTTCAGGTCTTAAACTAATCTGTTGATTGAGGTAAGATCTAATGTGGAGGGATAGAGTACCCCAAACCTATCTATTGCTTGGTATTTACAACTTCCTGAGAAGCATCTGCTGCTGGCTACTATCACAGCAGGATATTAGAATAGATGGACCTTGGGAATAATCTAGTATACTCCCTTTTCATAGGAAGTCAGACTTATTTTCAAGTGGTATTTTGATAGATACCTTTTTATAATTTCAGTGGCATTTTTGAGGATTGCCTCTTGAATTCTATTGTCTCCAGTTGCCCTTTCGCAACATCAAAGAATCCTGCTATATTGTTTATTTTTGGCTGACATTTTCCTTAAACTTATTTGCAAGTAAAACATGATTCTTTGTAGATTTTAGATTCCTTTATTCAAGTTTCTCCTAAGCAAGCTATCTTGCCAACTTAAGATAGGTACATAAGGAATCCTTGCCTTATATGCTTACCAGAAAAAGCACATCTGCAGCTAATTGACATGAACACCTTCTAGAAGTCAGATTTTCCAGTTGCTGTGCATGATAGCTGTGGAGGTCTGACATTTTTTCAATCAGATGAGAAAGCAATTTTTCACTGTGAAAAATTGCTTTTTTAATTCATTCAGAATTATTCAGAATTGGGGTCAAAGAAAAATAAATGTTGGGGATCTGAAATCACTCAGGGTGTTTACATTTTGACTGAGAATATAATACTCAGCTCTGGTATGGACATCCAGGATTATATTCTGAACTTCATGTCTCAGACCTCTGTTCTGCATTATAATTGTTTGTTTCTGTAGCATTGTAGATGTACATGACATGTTACTAACAATAATCCCAGTTCTGAGAAATCTACAATCTGTATTGGAAGGATGAGAGACAAACAAAAGTTAGGAAATGAAAGCTGAAATAGGCGAATCTTAGGTGAGCAGCAACAGAAGGTTGATTTGTTAAAGAAGGGGTTGCCAGAAAGATTTCCAGATAGCCTTTGCTGATGGACTGAAAAGACTTTGAAAAACTCTTATAATAAAGCCAGGGCGAAAGAAATTGGTGTTCACCCGTTTGCCAATTTACATACTATTGATTAAAGAAACAGAAAGAAACATGGCTAAAAACAGCTGTACCCTTTTCTTGTTCTCTGTCAAAGGGAGCCACATGTTTTTGACTTGTTTGCCACTCAGTGATTACAGATTGAAGCCAACATCCACAACTGTCCAAATGCTTCTTATCTCCATCTCTCACTGACACATTGTGGTGCTTCAGGCTATTTTCTTTTGGTTTCCTTTCTTTGGCCTGCCACACTCCATTCCCATTCCACACTCCCCTTCTGGGACAAAACACTTCTCTAGTTTGTCATGGATGCCTCTTGACTCTGCCCTATTAGCCAATAGAAACAAAGCAAGGCAACAAAAGCCTTTAACTACATTATCAGCTGCTTCAGTGTTCAGCTGAGGGGTGTACTTGCAAAAATTTCTTTTGCACTACTGAGCATATGGCAGGTCCCAAGGGAAAGCAGGAGGGCCATCCTCTGGCCAACAGTGCTCCATGTAAAAGAAAATGCTTCCCAACTCAGCAACTTATCCCACTGTAAATTCACAGACCAAACAAATTCCTTGAGTAAAATACAGATTTCTTAGTTAAGGCTTGTTTCAGTATCTTTAATAACAGCTATTTCCAATTCTGAGAAATGGAATGATCCAAAATAAAACCTGATTAAGCTTAATAGACCAATGTTTTAATTCCTGTAAAACCTGTACAAAAAACAATTTTTAGTAGGAAACCTTTCTTTTTAGTAGGAAACCTCTCTTACCATTAGACCATCAAAAACTATCCACAAATAGGTAGGAACTGATTATTCTGTCAAAATTATGTAAATCAGGAATACATCCAGTGAAGTAAATTAATTTAGATGAGTATAAAACAGCTCTAAAGTCCCAATCCATCATAGCACAGCAGCAGCTGGTTTTTGCTCATTTTACTTGAAACAGGATTCATTGTAGTTTACTCCAGTAAAGGATGAATATTTTCATTTTAATTTTTTATTAGGAAAATGGCTTGGATTTGTCACAAAGTAATAATAGTGGTAAGCACTTGCATAGTACCTCATACTTCAAACTGCTTCACAAAAATTAACAAATTAAATGGTCTTAAAGGTTTACATAAAAGAAGCATAAGGGCCATATAAAATGCATTCAGACAGAGATGCTGCCTCTTCTTCTATGTTAGGACATCAAGAAGTGCATTGGACATGCTTAGTATGAGTTCCCTAATAACAATCTGATTTATAAGAAAGATATGTGTAACACCAACACACCCTGATGGGTCTCTGACAACAGGGACTGAACCTATGACCTCTGATTCTTACTATGTTTATATCTCTATCTGTACACACACATATATATAACGGCATGTGGCTCATCAGACTGCTAATTGGAAAAATCTCCAGATATCTACTATACATTTGAGAGTTTGTCTAGCTGACCATCTGCCTATTTGTTCAAGAACTCCTCCTGAACAGTAAAAGCTAGGGTCACCAAATTCAATATACAGCTTCCTCTTATCACTTAAAGCAAGGTAAGAGTTTTGTTGTGCCAGAAAAATAGGATGTGTCTGGAACGGGATTGCTTCTTATAAAACCATACTGAAAAGAGAGAGACTCACCAGGCAGGTGAAATGGGCTGGCTTGGGGTGCCTCTCACCCCCATCTGGGACTGCCCCAGTCCTGAATGTCCCATTTAAGCAGGGGGAGGGGGAAGACTGAAGCTCCTCCCATTTGTACAGGGACATTGCTGGCTGTTCCCCTTTGTCAGGGAGCGAGGGGAAAATGCACATCTAATGCTCCATCTCCACCCACTGGGGATTTTTGCTAATATCAATCTCAGATGGGCCACATGTCATTTTATGCAATCCTATCATACCATACCCTCTAGAAACTTATTAAGCTCAGTCTTGAAGCCAAGTAGGCTTTTTGCCCCCTCTGTTCCCTTGGAAGGCTATTTCAGAACTTCACTCTTCCGATGGTAAGCAACCTTGACCTAATTTCAAGCCTAAACTTGTAGATAGCTAGTTCATATCTTTTTTGTGGCATATCTTAAATAATTCCACTCTCTCTGTGCTATTTATCTCTCTAATGTATTTACAGAGAGCAACCATATCTCCCTTTTGCCTTCTTCTGATTAGGATAAACAAGCCAAGTTCTTAGAATTTCCTCTTGTAAGATATGTTGTCCATTCCTCTAATCATTCCAGTAGTCTTTCTTTGCTCTTTTTTCAGTTTGAATTCACCTTACACATGAGAGACTAGAACTGCACACAATATTCTAGATGAGATCTCATCAGTGCCTTATATAATGACAATAAAACGTCTGTATCACTACTGGAAATATCTCACCCGATGCATGACTGCATCATACTAATAGATTTTAGTCATCCTCTGCCAGTCAATATACCCAGATCTTTCTCCTCTTCTGTCACTTCCAACTGATAAATACCCAGTTTATAGTAGCCCCCGCCCCCAAAAAAGAGGTTGGTCTGACATGATCTGTCTTTTGTAAAACCGTGTTGTATTTTATTCCAATTAGCATTTACCCCTATGTCCTTTACTATTTTCTCTTTCCAAATTTGTTTCATAGAATTGAGACCAAAGTAATGGGCCTACAAGTTCCAAAATCACTTTTCCCCACATTTTTTAAAAAACAGTTATATTAGCAATTCTCCAGTCATAGGGCAGGACCTCCAATTTACAGATTCATTAAAATACTTGCTATTGGACTTGCAATTTCGTGCACCTGTTCTGTTAATATTATTAGAGATTATCCAGCCTCCCCTCACCCAGTTTCGGTCCCATGAGGTTATTTTGTTTTGACTTCTACTTCAAATATGATTATTTTTACTTACATATCCAAATGTTGATTAACCACCCTGCCACCACCCCTAAGTTCATTAACTATATTAGGGATGTATGTGACTAGTAGAGTAGTTGACTACCCAATAAACCAGTAGTGGGGAACCACAGGCCCCGGGGCTGGATGCAGACCCCAGCTTGCCCGGATCTGGCCCCTGTGGCTCAGGGCTCCCTCAGCATTGGGAGAACAATGTGGGGAGTGTCTGTCTCCTTCTCAATCAGTGAGGGGTTTTTTTTGTTTTGTTTTTTCTTTGCTTCTCGCTTGTGGGTGGGCCCCGATTGATTTTTCTGTGGATCAGCAGCCCCAACCCAAAAAAGGTTCCCCAGCCCTCCGATAAACCTAGGCTTACTGAGTAGTTGAATCACTTGTCAGCAACTTGCTTACCCCACCCTTTGCTGCCTCTATATCAGAGGCAGCAAGGGAAGAGCAGGAGCCAGCGATGGGGAGAGCCAGCCTAAAGATGGTTTCCCCCAACCCGTCTCCGTGGCTCACACTGGGTCTCAGAATGCTGTACCTCTGCTTTTTAAATGTAGTAAGAGCTGCCTGGTTCTTACTACATTTAAAAGGCAGATGTGCAGCGGGAGACCTGGCACGAGCTAGGACTGAATAGTCCCGGCTCATTCCACATCCCGGACCTACCCCCACATCCTTAATCTATATTAAAAACTGAGTGAAAGTATTCATGCAGGTGTTGAGTTATGCTTAGATTATGTTTAATCTCTAGCCCATCCTCAGTGTTTAGTATTCTCCCTTCTTTCCTTGTTTTCTTTTTATTTATATGCCTGTAGAACCTTTTGCTATTGGTTCTAATTTCCTTTGCAAGCTCCAAATCTGCTTGGCTTTTGGCAATTCTGACTTTTCCCCTTCAGTTTACCTCTAAGAGGTAGCATTCCTTGCTGATGCAGCTCATCTTCGATTTCTTGTGGGCTTTCTACTTTCTCCTAATACCCTGTTGGAGATGCTTGCACATCCTGCTTGATCTTCAACCCTTCCCTAAATTTTCCCCTCTTTCTTGGGATGAAGACATCAGATAGCTTCTGCAACTTTGACAAAGTAATTCTAAGCATCCTCCACATTCAGATCCCTGAGTTCCTCGTCTAGTTCACTTCTCTAAAAAATTCCTTTAATTTTTTTTTTATGTTTTGCCCTTTGAAATCAAGGACCCTAGTTACAGACCTATTTTTGTTTATCTTTCCATTTAGTTTAAACTGAATTCACTCATGATCTCTTGAACCAAGGCTGTCCTCTACAACCAGTTCTTGTATGAGGCCCTCAATGCTTACTAACACTAAATCTAAAATGGCACACTCATGTCTGCAACTGATGGGGCTATTTGAACTGTTTGAGCATTCTCAAAATGCTGACACTAATGTAATACTATGTAGATGGGTTTTTTTTTTATTTCTCAGAAAAATATTCATGTTAATCAGCTATTACATATGCTAATGTGACAGGTGTGGATGCGGTCCACAGACCTGAACCCAAATGTTAAAGGTTTTACAGTTTGTCAGGAGGCATCACAAGAATATGTGACCCTTACATGAGGTGTGCTCAGCACAGCCATTATATAGAAAATGGAGCCTGCATCATGAATGAGCTTGGCTGCATAGCAGCCACATAACAAAAGCATCCCAGAAGGGACAAGCTGTCTGTTTTATCTATACAAATAAAATGTCCATTTAAAATCTGCATATTGCAATCCAAGAGAATATTGCAGCACCATCTGCTTTTATAATGCCAAAGGTGGTAATGTAATGGCCATCACTGGCTTTCAGTGTAACTAGGCACTCAATTCCTTCATCCTTTTGAAAAACTCTCTCATCAGTCTTCCTTCTCACCTTCTAATCATCTTCACCTCAATAGGGGGCTACAGCCATCTCCACATATACATGAAATATGAGCTCATGGGGCACCAAAAAATTTGGGGCACCCAATTTTTGGGTGTCCCATGCAGCTGTCTGCACCTCAGGCTAGGATCTCTAGGAGCAAGTCAGGCAGGGCTAGGCTGCCATCACTGCCACTTTCCCTTTCAGCACCTCCCCATAACACTTTCCTTAGCCAGGCTGGAGTGAAGAAGAACTCGCACAGCCTCTGTGGCTGCTCCGGCTCCACTTTCCCCTCCCCCCACTTGCACCACCAAGTGGTACAAGCCTCTCTGGCGGAGGAAGTTCAGCGGCAGGTTTGGAGGGAATCTAGCTGCTATGTACTGTGGACAGCAGAGACGCCCATGGTACACCTCCCCCTTCTTCCCTGATCTCTGGGGCCCTTTCTGGGCCTGGGGCAATGCTGGAGGACAGTGCTGCAATGCAGCTCCCCCTTTCTGCCCCATGAGCCCACCACAGCCCATCCCCACCAGTTTTTGAATGCAGAGGCAGAGCCTGGGGGCCCCAGACCATATGCAGAATGCAGAGTCTGGGGATCCTGGATCATACGGGGCAGGAGGTGGCCCTGGCCTTCCTGAGTAGTCCCACCTTCCTGGTATTCCCCCTTCCCTACAGTCTACTAAGAGCACCCATTCTAGGCTCCTGACTCCTCAGCCATCGCTGCTCTTGGCAGAGACCTACAGCCATCTCCTTCCTGAACGGGATTATTCCAAGGTGCAGTTTCCTGCCCATGCTATGTTATTCTCAGCATAACAGACGGCCTAAATAGGCCATTATCCATGCTTTGCTCTCTCTTCAGAGGCAGTAAACAGTGTAATTGCCCATAGTTATGAATTACCGCCCAGTCCTTTCCAAGGAATCACATTTATTTTTAGGACATTACAGAGAAAAAAAAATATTAAAATCAAATAACCTTATTTGCATGCTTGCAGGTTATCAGAAATAATCTACTGTAACTCCAGAAGGATCTCTGGCAGACATCATTCCTTCAAACCCCACACAGGGGTTTTCCTGTGGTGAGACATTCTCAACAGTTTTAGCTCAGAGCAAGGACACCAACTGGGCAATGCAGCTTGTGGATTTTTTTTTTTAATACAGGTTAGGAGTATGATCTTCAGATGCTGGGAACAGGTGATCAGCACACAATGCTCTCCTCCCCCCCCCCCCCCGAAACTGCTTCAAAAAACTAAGGTTTTTTGCATAGCTTGGTGGGGAGGGGAGGAATTTGCATTCACATTAAGGGTGTGTCTAGACTACTGAGTTTTGTCGACAAAAGTGGACTTTTGTCGACAAAACTATACCTGCGTCGAACTCAGCAGTTTTGTCGACGCTGGTAAAACTCATTTTACGAGGCATAACACCTTCTGTCGACAGAAGGTGTTATTGCCTGTAGGGTTGCGTCTAGACTGCAGGGTTTTGTCAACAAAGCAACTTGCTTTGTTGACAGAACTGAATGTGTCTAGATGCTCTATGTCGACAGAAGTTTTGTCGACAGATACTGTCGACAAAACCCTGTAGTCTAGACGTACCCTAACTCCCCCTCTAGATATTTCCTAGGAAATCCATTTCACACATATTGACTCAAAAGAACATTCTTGTCTGCCTCATTGTTCACTATAATACTTTGATCTACCAGGCCCATACAACAGACTCCAACAGACTGTAACTAAGATTCAGAATTACACCTTGAATTCATCACAGATCACTGCAATACCATAGCCTTGGTCCAAGAAAGGACTGAGTAGAAATGTCAACTAATTAATTCAGTTATAACTTAGCCTCAGTTGATTTAAGTACAGTTCTTGACATTCACTTCAATCTCTGATTTCAAGAGTTCATAAGTGCATTCTTCTCAGGCTTTCATCCGCCTCCCACCTAATAATTCCCTAGGTATTTTGGATCCTAATTAGGGTGCCAAGTTAATTAGCAATTTAACATTTGTGATTCATTTAAACAAAGCATAAGAGCCACAGCACAAGATTTTATCTGCAAATTTGGTTATAGCTGTTAACATACAGAATACTGTAAAAGATTAAAATCAGCTTTTAAACTCCTCTTGCCCTTACCAAGTATTGTGAGACTGATGTACCATTCCCATTTGCGGAATTTGATATGCTGATGAAGCTGTTTGGACATATTTTCCTGAGAACTCTTTAGGCCATGAGATCTAAACAGTCAGTATTTAAAAATGAACCTAAAATTGAAAGATTTTTCTAAAATGGTTTCAAAAAACCTTCCAATTTATTTTTTCTCAATTTACAGGTAGCTTCCCTCTCTCTCTTTCTTTTGTTTGTTTTGGTTTTATCATAGAGGGGGAAAAGAGAAAAAAAGGAGGGGGAGTAATACAGAAAGATAATAACAAATAGGTAATGATTTAAATTTAGGGATCTATTTTGTCTGAGAAAAATGTATGATCCCCACTCACTTTAAAATATTTACATTCACTAAGATGTGTTACCTCTTACTGTTCAAAAGGATTATTTTTATTTATTATTTTATTATATATTTAGTGTTATATGTGCTTTAAAGACCTATAAGATCAAAGGTTAAAAATAGAAAGGAGTTATAAGATTATCTAGTCCACCCCTGCCAATTCAGTTTTTTTCCCTGCATTGTGTGTTCCTGAGCTGTGTTCAGTTTAGTTTTAAAAGAATTGATCTGCACAGTCAATCATTAACACTATTTTACATCTAATCCTCTAAACACAAAGTAGATCATACAGATTAATTCAGTCGGGGAAGAAGGAAATTAAAGTGTACCCAGTAGTGCATTGCATGGTGACCTTGTATTGTATTACTCGGCCATTCTTGTTTCCCTCTGCATTCTTATGGCTCTCAAGAGGCAGGAGGCACATTAAAACGTAGAGAAATCTTCTTGAAAGCAGCAGACTCATTGCAGGCTGTTCTACCATTCCCGAAGCACAATGATACTCAATAACTTTGTGTTGTTGTCATCTTGTTCCAGAATAATCATATCAGGCTATGAAGTTTGAGGAGTTCTTTATAAGAGTTTAATTCAAGGTGTCATGTCTGATGACCATCAATTTTCTTACAATGTTATATTCAAAAATATGGGCACATGTTAAAGCCTTCTCCAGACACAACTTGCAAAATGGATGTATTTTAAGTCCATCTCTATTGATTTTCATTCCTGTAATCTCATGACAGTGGAGATTATTTTCTGAGATGCTTTAATATTGATCAGAGGATCTGTAATCTTTTGACCATTTATTTCAGCTAAAATTTTTCTACATTGGATATCAATATACTTTACTGTTGTCATTCCTATCTAAAGTTTCCAATTTTTCAGCTTTGGCCAGATCATCAGCTACTCACTTCCATATAAACCAATGTGTGATGGAATCCATTGTAAAATCAATTTATTTACTCACTCAAAACCTCCAAGATTCCTTATGAATTAAATTGTTGATAGTGTTCTTCTTTCTTCTAAAGAAACAGATCACTACCTGAGAGTCAACAAACATCACATCTGCTTCTATTTCTACTCTATTTCTTGCAGTGTGATGAGAATAGCTTTATTTTCAGCCATGTAATTCAAGACAGCATTTTCCAAACTAATGCTTTCTCTTGCGTTCTCCATTAGGACACTGTACAAACATACCACACCCACCATTCTTTAAGAATCTGTCTGATGACCCATCAGTCTGCACACGATGCTATTTGCCTTCTGACAGATATTGTTGGATGTTCTTTGTTAGGCCTTGTCCACACTGACATGTTTTGTTGCCAAAACTGCCTTTTGTTGACAAAACAGTGAGAGTGTAACACACTAAAATGCAACTTTTTTTAGGGAAAAACACCCAGTTTAGGAGACAAAACTTCCACCTCTGTGAGAGACTTTTGTCTTTCCCTTCCCTTTATTGTCAACAAACACCCAGTATGGACTCAGTTTGTTTTGTCCAGAGAACTGGCTTCTGCCAGTATCTCAGAATACCTGCCCTGATGGCTGTGCTCAGTGTTTTGTGATCTCTGCTGCCCTGCAAGCATGCACCCCTTTCAAAGCTCCTGGAAGTATCTAACAGCTGAGTGAGCTGCTCAATTTGGGAAACAAACAAGAAGAGCAAATCATTGGAATGCTCTGGTTCTGCCCTGCTAGAAACACAGCAGCAGACAGACTACTGCTGCAGTGAGAAGGCTGGAGACACTGTTGTGCTGCTTTCACATTCCTCAGCATAGAGATCTCACAGAGCTACTCATGATGCTGCTCCCAGCAACTAAGAATGCTGTGGGAGAACTCTGAAAGAATCCCAAGAAGTGCAGGGATCAGCTCTGCCTTCCTACAACACTGCACTGTCAGATACTTACCCATAGTGCTTTGCTCTATCTGTGGACAGGGCCGGTACCAATGTGGCCATGAAATGACAATGGGAGGCAGAAAAACCAGTTTGACTGGTTTTCCCTTTTGCATGCCAACAGCACTTTTGTTGCCAAACCTTCCCAGTGTAGACATAAATGTAGTATAGCCAAGTTTATCCGTTCCTTCAAGCAAGGTTCCACAAGGTTAGACATTTACTAAAGCACATAGGTTCATTTGGGGGAATCGCTGGGCATGCCAATTCCTCCTAAAATTATTAAATGCTTCTGTTTCATCAATAGTTTTTTTACATCTTTCAGAACAAGATCACTCTTTCAGTCCTGATTTGGTTTTCCAGCTCCTGAACAAACCTGAACAATGAGAGTAGTCCTATGACACCTTAGAGACTAACAAATTTTACAATAACTTTTGTGGATAAGACCCACTTCATCAGATGAGTTTGACTGGAAATAACAGAAATCTATCTATCTATCTATCTATCTATCTATCTATCTATCTATCTATCTATCTATCTATCTATCTATCTATCTATCTGCAAAAGAAGTACCTGTCAATTGTAGGACCCATGTTAATGAAGCTAATGAAGTGGGTAGCTATAGTAAGAGATTGTAGTCAAGGTCAATGAGCCACACCAGGTCAAAGCCAAGTGAATCAACTGTAGTAGGGTTAGTGGAATAGGACACGGCAATGAGTCAAGACCAGAGGAGAGGATCAGGAGTCAGGCAACTGAAGGGAATTCAGGCATCAGGAGCAGGGATGGGGCCACATATCAGTGAAAGGATCCCAGGCTAGCTGATGGGAGCAAAGAGGGCAATTGCCCTGGGGCCTTGAGATTCATAAGGGCCCAAAGCTCCTGGCCAGCAACACTGCTCCTATAGCAGTGGCGGTGGCCAGAGTCCTAGACCCCTTTGAATTGTAACCAGAGTGCCCCACCACATGAAGGTCTGGTGTGGGGGAGCATGTTGCAGTATAGGTGGCACTTAGGGCTGACTGCCCTTGGCCCCTGCCCATTCTGTCCAAGGCCCCACCCCTTCCAGGGGCACAGACTCAGACTCCCACACACACCTTGCCCTAGGGCCTGTAGTGGCTGTCAGCTCTGCTGATTAGGACCGACTTAGGGTGTGCAGAAGCAAGCCAAGGATCCACCTAGTTGCACAGACAGTCTCCAGGTCTGTTTTTTAGGCCTTAAACAATCATCTTGGGCCAACCAGGGAACCCAATAGGTTCTACCTCTCAGGAGATCTATGGTGAGAAATACATGAGGGTTCACAGGGTGCTGTTCCCCAGTTCAGCAGAAATATTGCACAGCAGTAAGGGCATGGCAGCTGCCCAGAAGCCAGCAGACCTCAGTGCCAGACATGCGGATCCTCAAACCAACTTTATGACTTGTGGTTAAAACCACAGTTCTGTGTCCAAGGTTACATCAAGGAATTCGTGGTTAAGTAGGTGGATTTGTTTTTTTCCTGGAGTCATCTGGAACTTGGTTGGGAGCACAAAGATTGGTCTACTCCTTAGATAGTCTCTTAACCTTTCCCCTTGGAACGTTTTTACTGCCACAACCTGTTTGAACAAGGTTTCCATCTGTATAGTTATAATTCAAATAGACACAATGAGCATTTAGAGGATGGGGAACAGTCCAATGATGATGTCTTTTATGAATCATGTAAGTTCCATAGTTTGGGTTTGGGGTTTCTTTTTATTTTGTTATTATTCTCCATGGTGATGTCCAGGGCATGAAGGTTTCTTGGAAGAAGTGTGCTTCAAGGAAGAACATGTTGGAGGAGATGGTTGAGGAATGCTGGGCAGGGTCATGAAAGAGGTTCCAGGTATAATGGGACACATGTTACAAGCCACAGGACAAGAATGGGAAAAGGGAACAAAGGCACACAGTGGGAGTAGTCCTTGTTATTCTCCAATTCTATCTGCATTTAAATCAGAACAATGAGTGTGTGGAAGAGGGAATGGGGGAAACTCTGAGGTGTATTTGGAGAGCTACAAAAGCTTCTAATTCATTAGTCCAATCTGAGGAGACACACATGCACCTCAGAACTCTGCTCAATGTTAAAAAGAATCCTGAAGTCACAGGTTAATAAAACTGGTTTTGAACAACCCAAAATAAACCTTTTTCTATTTACAAAGGGGTCTGAGATTTCATTAACTTTGCTTTTCATCCCTGATCCTCTGCTGTGAAGTTGTCTTTCTCCAAACTGAACTCAAAGTGACACAGATGTCCCATGCACTGAAATAAAAAGGTTTGCTAGCAGAAGTGGTTTCCTAGCAACAGTAGTGGCACAAAAGCTCTCAGAATTTTCTTTGCATTTGTGACTTTTTAGTGGTTTCATTAATCCACATTGTAGGGAAGGATAATAACTATCTGATCTGAATGTACGGCAAAAGATAGGGGCTCAGCATGAGAGAAAAAAAAGGTATCTGTTCTATTTATAAACTGGAGGATGGGATGCTAGAAGTTCACCAACATTTGGAACTATTATTTTTCTCAATGAATCATTTAAGAAGCTACTTTTATCAAGTCAGGTTGTTTGAAAAATGTTCCTATCATGTACTTATACCAGCAGCTTACTTTGATATTGATAATGGATAGAGGATGAAGCAAGTGAAGAATGCTACCTTCAGGAATATTGGATCAGTGTTGGTAGAGTGAAGGAGAGAGGGGGAGGAAGCAGTGGTGAAAAGGATGAAAGAACACTTTGGATTCCAATATTTGGATTCCAATATTTGGTGAGGGCTAGCTAGGGCTACTTTGTGGCTTTTTGGCCCTCATCAGTTCCCTGTCACCTTCCACACAGTCACCAGTTTTGATGAATAGGGATTTCTCCTAAACCTATATAACTATGTCCTAGAAGAGGGGAGGGGAAATTAATTTTTTTTTAAAATAAAAGCCAACAGCACCAGAGAGCTTTTTAAAGCATCTTTTACAACATTCCGGTGCTGAGATTTTGCGGTCACCACATGAAGTGCAAGGAAGTAGCAGGGAGCATGGATAATAAACAAATTGTAATTGTCCAGATGGAAAGTTATTAGCACAGCTAGACTAGTGTCAGAGCCTTAATGAAGTAGCATTGGTCACCCAGTTAAGGTCATTCAGATTATCCCAGTCTCTGATGTAATCTTTCAATAAAAACAACAACAAACCAAACCAACCTGAAGGAATGGCCACCCAAAGAACAGAAAAGAACTTCCAGCTTTGTACCAGGTACACCCTCAACTTTAACATGGTACATTTGCTTCAGTGTCTGGTTCCCAGATGTCAGATAAAACAGCAATGTCTAGGTTACAGACTACAAAAACTGAAATATCAGAACTACAGTCAAAGGTACCTGGAAAAACCAAACAGTTTCCAAGAGCTTCATCTCATTAGCTATAAGTTCAAGACATTTGACAGGCAGCCAAACACTCATATGTGATTTTGTGCAATTGGCAATATGTGAGGAACAGAAATCTTCATGAGTTCTTCAGAGGCTGAGAAAAATACAGGTTGGACCTCGCTGGGCTGGCAGCAGACCAGGAAAGGTCCCTCCCCTCGTGGCCATCCTGCCACCGGGCTAGGGATCCAGCCTGCCCCTACTGCAGCCTCAGCCCCCTGAGGTTCTTCTTGGCCCTGCTACTGACTGTGCTGGAGCACCACGGCCAGAGCTGCACAGCCAGAGAAGAGCTCTGCAGCCACCTGGCTCCGCAGCCAGGGCACAGCTCTGAAGCTGCTTGGTTCTGCGGCCGGGGTGAAGGAAGAAGCTTCGTGGCCCAGGCAGAGCTCCCAGAACGCATATGAAGCTCCATGCCCGGGGATGTGGCCAGAGCACCCTGGCTGCCGCTGAGGCCAGAGCTTTCTGGCTGGGGCCGGATGTCCATGGGCCGCAGCCAGGCTACAGCTTCCCTACTGCTGGGGCCAGAACTCCCAGGGTGCCATACACAAGATTATTGGGAGTATTGCAGTACTTCTACCCTTACATCTGTACAGCTGCTGTCTTGGAGCCCAGCTCTGAGGGTAGAATTGCCTCCAGCAGCAGTGCAGAAGCAAGGATGGCATGGTACAATATCCCAACCTTTGCTGCACTGCAGCCTGAAGAACTGAGCCCTAAGTCAGCAGCAGCCACTCTGGATACTGAGCTCTGAAGGCAGCAATACAGAAGGGAGGTATTGAATGGTATTGCCACCCTTACTTCTGTGCTGCGGCAAGAGGGGTGCTATCTTCAGAACTGGGTGCTTGGTCAACAGCCACCACTCTCTGGCTGCTCAGTTCTAAAGCTAGCACAGAAATGAAAGGGGCAATACTGCAACCTAAAATAACCTTGTGATGCCCCTGCAACTCTCTTTTGGGTCAGGACCCCCAGTTTAAGAAGTGTTGGTCTTCACCGTTAAATTTGTATAGTAGGGAAAAAGTATACAAACGACCAGATTTATCAGAGGGAGACCAGATTTTACAATTGGTGGTGTGTTTTTCAAGGCTGTGGATTTGGCAGGGCAATAGTTATAACCTGGGTGAATTTGCCTCATCACCCCCCCACCCTTTCCCAAGTTCTTAGCTCCTGGAGAGCAGTAGTCACTTTATTCTCCATGGAACTTCATACAATCCGTGGTCTACAATGGCAACTAAACTTAATACAGTAAGATTCCCAAAGATATTGCATTAAATTGCTGTATCTGTCACAGTCACTAGTTTTGTTGCCAGTCTCCACAGAGAAGTCTAGAATTAAGTGGCAATGGGTTTGCTAGTGATACATCTTTTTAGTTATGATTGAGGCAACAAGAGGGACGTTTGTATCATCTGTTAGCCTACTGGGTGCTAAACAGAGCACTTTCATATCATCAGCTGTTAGTCCAGTTCAACAACAAACTCTACACTGAGACACAAAAGGAATACTAAAAATAATATCAAGTGCACAGAAAGGGCTACCGGCAAGGAAACAAAACATGGATAACATACAAGCAAGGCAAATACTAGCAGACTTGGTTTGATGAACACCACAATTTCTTTCATTATTTGTACTAATTGTAAAAAAAAATTAACCTGAGGTACTCCACAAAGTTTTCCTGAAGTTATCATTTTTTATTTAAATTAAAATGTTCAGAAAGTGAGAAAAATGAACAGATAATCTGTCAAAAAGAACAGATCTTGCATAAAATTTAAATAAAAAGTAGGCAAACTCCCACTATCTGAAGTTAATACAATGCTCATAAAAATCAAACCGAGGAATAAATATGGTTAATAGAATCACAGGTTAGAGATGGGAAAGATCTCTTCAGTCAGGGTGCTATTGGGGGAGGGCAAGAGGGTTCTGTAGCCCCCCTCTCCCCCCCGAAGTACCTGCCCTAGCTCCAGATGCAGCTCTTAACTGCAACAGAGCTTGTGATGTTCCCAGCTTTGCCTTTGGAGCATGGAGTTTGTTTATAAACAGAGAGAGGCAGGGTAATTAAGATAACAAAGGGCTTGTCATTCAAGTAATTGAAGGATCCTTAGATGATCATGAAAACATTGCCAGGTACTCTACTTAAAAATAAGAAACAAAGGATAGGAATAAATAGTGGTGTGCTCTAGGGGTCTGCATTGGGAGCAGTGCTATTCAAGGAGAGAAGCAAGCCCCCAACCCCACCTCCAGTCCTACCCCTTCTGCTGAGGCCCTACCTCTTTCCCTCCCCCCACAGGGAGGCAGGGCAGCATGTCGTATGCGTGCTTCCCCGTTTCAACCATGGGGATAGGAGTGGGCAGCTGGGAACTTGTCCCAGCCTCCCCAGCCCCAGAGGAGGGTATGGCACTTGGCCTGGTCTGGCCTCTCCAGCCCCAGATCACAAGGGGCAGGGGGAAGGGAGGAGGATGTGCCTTGCAGTACAATCGAGCCTCTCTAGCCACGAAGCACTGAGGGAGGCAGGAGAGCGTGCCATGTGGTCCAGCCCAGCCTCTCCAGCACCAGAGGGCAGGTGATGGGGACAGCAACACTCCACCCCAGCAGGTGTTCTGGGGATGGAGTATGGGTGGAGCCGGGAAGGCAGAGCCGGGAAAGAAGAGCCTTCCCCCACTTTATACACCAGATGCCCAGGGGGATAGTAGAAAAGTCCAAACTGTAAGGTATGTCTACACTACAGCACTATTTTGAATTAACTTATTTCGAATTAACTTATTTCTAGACACAAAAACTAATTTGAAATAGCGTTTTTCTAATTCGAAATAGCGCGTCCACATTGAGTGGACCCTGAATCGAAGGTAAGGCTGGCTGGAACCAGTGCTGGCAGGGCATTAGGGTCGGACTTAGTGTGTGGGGCTGCTGCCTCAGGCTATCCGAGGTCTGTGCTTAACGGGACCCTACCCCCCATCCTGGACAGACAGTTGTCAGGTTTCTCTGCTTGCTGGTCTACCTCACTGAGGGACAGCAAAGCATGTGTGTCTCTGAGTGCTCTGCTTGGCCTCACTCGGGACACCACAGCACTCTGCAACATGGAACCAGACCTGCCCCCAGGGACTGTGCTGCATCTCGTGGACACGTTGCCAGCAGCTTGGCTGCACTGTCTGCAGGCTGCCATCTGGGAGGACCATCGAGGGGCTGTCAGGATCCAGGGGGCCCTGCGAGAGATCTTCCACCCTAAGCAGTGCTAACAGTCTCCCCGGTCTGCCCCTCTGGGGGCTTGTGCCCCATTTCTCCCTCTCATCCTTCCACTTCCCCTTCCCTAGCCTCCCCTTTCTGATGTCAAATAAAAGACACGTATTTTCAAAAATATAACCCCAGCACATAATAAGTTCAAGGAGGATAGGTGTATGTTGGGGGAGAGCAGACAGAGTCACCTCAATTTGTTGCTTGGCTTGTACTTGTGCTTTCTGCTTGGCTTGTACTGAACATGCTGTCCTAAGTTTGCCCCTATGCCCTCACTTAGCCCCCCCCCCACTATTGTGGCATGTAGAGGTGCCCCCACTACCAAACCTGAAATAGCACCCCTATCTTTAGTCATCTAGTCCAGCCACCTGCTTCTGACAATGGATTTCCCAGGTCTTTAATCAATTTACTTTTAAATATTCCTCATTATGAGGTTTCTACTTCTATTCTTTTGCAATATGATATGCTCCTTTCTAAGGGAACTCGCTATCATTATGCTATTTCTGATAGCAGACCCACCCCCATCCCCTGAAATGGCAGTAGGGAGGGCAAGGAGCTCCGAGTAGGGGCAGTCCCAGATGCCCCCTCCCCCAGTCCCTTTAACTTGCCAGGCTTCTAGTGTGACAGTCTACAGGAAGCCACAGGAGCTGGGCTGGGAGCACCCTGCCACTTCCGTCCCTCCCCCTGCTGCTAAGCGCCCAGCCAGACAGTTTCTTGCCGGAGCTCCAGGTTACTTCCAGCTATGGTAGGCAATTTGGGAAGCAATGCTGAGCCAGGGTGGACAGGGAGGGAGCCTGCCTTACCCCTGCTGTGCAGTAGGGAGCTGCTTGAGGTAAGCACTGCCTGACCGGAGTCTGGACCTCCTCTCCAGCCCAAACTCCCTCGCAGACTTCCACACGAGACCTGAACCCTGAGCCTCCTCCCACAGCCAAACCCCCTATTGGCGCCTGCACCTCAAGCCTCCTTCTGCACCGTAATCCACTGTCCCATCTGCAGTCCCATCCAGAGCCCACATCCCCAGCCAGAGCCTGCACCCAGTACCATACGCCAACCTCTTGCCCCTGCCCTGAGCACCATTCTGTACTCCAAACCCCTTCGCCCCAGCCTGGATCCCCTCCCTTACCCCACACTTCCAGCCAGAGCCCTCACCTCCTCCTGCATCTGAACTCCTTGTCACAGCATCCAGCCTGAACCCCTCATTTCTTCCTCAGAGCCTAGGAGAAGCCCCAAGCCCCACCCCCAGGGCTGTGTGTGACCCCCAACTGATTTTTTCTGTGTGTCAGTTACCCCACTTCTATAATAAATACTATTCCTTGTTGGCATTTATGTACTTCAAATATTTGAATGTGGGTTTTGTGATTATTTGTTTACTTAATCTTTTCATATAAACCAGTCCTTTCAGACTCTATCTGAGTATAATAAAGCAGTAGGACATGTAACTACACTAAAATTTTTAGACCACTGGGATATCAGAGTAACAATCAATCCACATCCTTACGCAGTCTAGAGCTAAGTTCCATACAACAATTTTATTGTTTGTAAGGAGTTAATGATATGAGTCTTTCATTGTCATACCATTGTCTACAAAAATGAATCATATCATGCCATCAATGTTTCAGTGGAAATTCCCATTGAAGAAAATGATCCCCATTAAATAACCCTGGATGAAAATTGAAAGTTCCTCTTAAATACTGATGGCAAGATTTAGTCCTTTAACAATTCCTTTAGTGCTGGATGAATAATTTGTAGCAATTAATATATTAAACCATTTTTGCCTCTTTTCTATTTTCAGGTATCTGCAAACAGCTTATGATTTCTCAAATTAATTCATTTTTGTAAATGTATTCTGTGAATACTTTATAGGAGTCATTTGTACACTGTGAATAGTGCATGGGAAGTTCATTGCGAGCATTTGTATTCCAGTTCTGAGCTACGGTTCGTAATTTGGTTTGGATAGACAGGTCACATGGCGTGTTTCTGTTATGTTGAATGTAACTCACAGAATTCTAAATGGGGTGTGATCACAAGAACAGTCAAAATAAGTTTATTTAAATAGTTGAATGAATATTCACAAGATTGTTATGCAAATCTAGCAAGTTACTAGAATGTGGTGCAGAATGGAACCTAAGAAAAATTAGCAGATTAAAACTACAAGACAGGCAGATGCCAGAAATGATGTTACCATTCCCATGACAGTAATCACTAACATATAAAAATGAGACAATGTACTTAATTTTTTATTTCAAATGAATGTCTTTGCACTTCTCAGTTCAAATTTGCACATTGAACAGACGGTATTAAAACCACATCTGATAATTAAGACTAAAGATTCCCTCCCCACATATCATCTCACTGATTTCAGGGCAATGGATAGACTGCAAGAACAGATCTTCAAAGTGAATCCAGTTGGCTCCATTACCTGGCTTCAGTATACTATAACTGTAAATTCAGATAGCATTACTGTTTTGTTTGCAGCTTTATGATATGGAAGGGAGAGGGCGTAAACCTGCCCCAAATCTGCTTAATCAATAAACTTCAGACTTATTTTTCTCACTTTTTCTTTTAATCTCCATTTCATAATCGTAGCACTAGAGCATTCCTAGCTTCACATTTGTAGAATATTGTGTTTTTCAAGTGATTATAAATTCACTCTGCCTTTGTCCTGGTGTTGTAAAACCCCATCCAAATTACGCTAGGCTTTTTAGATATGAGGGATACTATTATTTCAAGATAACTGGCATTATTTCAAAATAACAGTGCAAGCGTCTACACAGCCATTCTGTTATTTTGAAATAATCTTGAAATAACGGATGTCTTATTCCGAAATCTGTAAACCTCATTCTATGAGGATTAATGCCTATTCTGAAATAGCTATTTTGAAATAAGGTGTGTGGACGCTCCACTGCTGCTATTTCGAACTAGCTCCTCACCACGGCCATTCTAAATTATTGCTCCCCAGTGCCTCCTGGAGCTCTAAATCAAGATAGTACATCAAAATGAGGCTTCTCTGCAGTGTAGACTTGCTATTTTGGAATATCTATTCCGGAATAGCTTATTTCAAAAATAAGCGTGCAGTGTGGACATAGCCTGACTTACTATATTCTGGGGTGGCCAAATGTACTGACTTTCTGAGAGGCATATGACAATCTTCAGAAGTTCAAAAGCTCATCTGCTAGGGCTCAGGCCTTCAGCCTCAAGGGAGACACCTGCCAGGCCTGAAGCCCCGAGTAGGGTTACCAGGTAGCTTAAAAAAAAATACAAGACACACTTGATCTCAGGTGGGGGGGTGGTGGTCAGGGGCAGCGGGGCTGGCCAGGAGAGATCGGGGGGAGGGACTGGCCAACGGGAAGCAGGTCTGGCTGGAAGAGAGTCGGGGGAGTGGAGCTGACCGGGGAAGATCGAGAGGAGGAGGTGGGGAGAACTGGCCGACGGGAAGCAGGACTGCTCGGGGGGAACGAGGCTGGCTGGGGGAGATCGGATGGGGGAGGGAACCGGCTGACGGGAAATGGGGCTGGCTGGGAGGGGGCCGGGGAGAGTGGGGCTGGCCAGGGGGGGAGCGGGACTGACCCAGGCACATGAAGATCCCCAGGGCACTATCTATCCCGCACACAGTCCTGGTGAAGCACGAGCGAGTCTGGCCCTGGGGATTCCCTACCGTCCTGGCCCCGCCCCCGCCCCCCCACTCCCTCTCGTGTAGTTGCATACTGCCTGGCTGGTAGACACACTCATGCAGTGTGAGCATGTCTACCAGCCAGGCAGTTTGCAGCTAGGTACTGATATTCCTAATAATAATAAAACTTACCTAATTAGAAAATACCAGACATTTTATATATGTCTGGTATTTTCTAATTTTTATACCAGACAGAACCCTCAAATACTGGACTGTCTAGTTCAAAACCAGACACCTGGCAACCCTGGCCCTGAACCTCAGAAGGGGCACCCCAAACCTCACTCTTCCCTGGGAAAAAGCCAGTGGCAACATGACATATTTCCTCCCCTTCCTCGTGGACTTTTGCCAGGATTTGCTGGTCCACTTGATAATGGGGGCTACAGGGTCCCCTCCTTGCACAGCAGCTGCTAGAGCCAGCAAGATGGGAGCTATGACCATGGGAAGCAGCAGACAGATGGAGCTTCAGGGAAACCACTGCTTCTGCTGCTGCCTCTCCTGGAAGTTCTGAAGCAATGATTCCTCCCTGCAGCTCCCAGCTGTTTGGTGCTGCCTCTCCACCTGGAGCTAACAGCTGGGAGCTGCTAAGAGGAGTTGCTGAGGACAGAAATGGGGATTCTATGTATCAATAACTCAGTCTGTTGGGGGTGAATCTTTAAATTGTGTCTTCCTCTCATCAGGAATCAGCTGTCTGACAGCGCCCCTGCACTCCTGCTGAAAGGCAGAAGCCCTGGCTTCTCCTCTGCTCCATAATCTGTAGGTGGAAAATGGTGTGGTGTAGGCGGCTTTGCAAAGTGCACTTCAACTGTAAGAGAGCCACATGCAGCTCACAAACTGGGGTTTGACCACTCTAGCTATATGCTCTGAAACTTGCTTATAATTGAACACCTTTAGATTAGAGAGCAAGCGATATTTTTCACCTGGTACGTGCATCTTATTAAATGTAGGTCTTTGTGGGGGTTTACAATATTTGATTTTTGAACTAGCATTGCAATCCACCTAAGTCAAACCTACCTATCTCACATTTCTTTCAATGTCTTTTACAGAACATACTGGCTAAACAATGTGCATTAAAATTGCACAATTAATAAGATGACTGCAAAAAAATATTTTCCATTAATAAAACCTTGATGGCTTCAATATTTAGACTTGTGTGGAAATCTTACCTTACTATCTGGTGTAATTACTCCTTCAGAATGATACCATCTACATGTTTTGTTAGTCTTTAAAGTGCTGCTAGACCATTCATTATTTTTTAAGTTTTCCATTTTACTAAGTCAGTTGTTCTCACACTGTGATATATGTAACTTCTAGTTATACATCATTTGGTTATTAAAATAAGAAAGTATTAGAACTTCACTGATTAAAACTACAAGGTGAGTACACTAATATTTATGAGTTTTTGAAGCTGTAGTCAAGGTCTTAATATTTATAGTAATAGAAATGTAGCCATGTTAATATTTATAAACCACTGAAATAAACTATACAGGAACCATTCCTTCATAAAATCGTGGAAAAGGTGCTTCTATATCTGGTTCAGAAGCAGGGAGGGACTTCACTCATAGTCCTGAGGAATTGTCTACACAGTGAGCCATCAGCAAGCCTACATGGATCAATTAGGCTGTGTCCAGACTCAGGGGTTTTTTCGAAAAAAGTAGCCTTTTTTCGAAAAAACTTCCCCTGCGTCCAGACTCAAGCCGCGTTCTTTCGAAATTAATTCGAAAGAACGCGGCTTTTCTTTCGATGGCGGTAAACCTCATTTCACGAGGAAGAACGCCTTCTTTCGAAAGTTCCTCTTTCGAAAGAAGGCGTTCTTCAATGTAAATAGGGCTTCTTCAAAAGAGAGCATCCAGACTCACTGGATGCTTTCTTTCGAAAAAGCAAGCCGCTTTTTCAAAATTTCTCCGTGCAGTCTAGACGCTCTCTTTCGAAAGAGGCTCTTTCGAAAGATGCTTTCGAAAGAGCCTCTTTCGAAAGAAGCCTGCAGTCTAGACATAGCCTTAGTGTGGTTAATGTAGTATGCATTAGAACACACACTAACAGTTTTCTACTGTATGCAGAGTCATCCTTATCCATACACAGAATACCCAGTTGCATAGGGCACTTGAAAATTTGGAGCACCACTGGATCTTAATGTCCCCCCACTTGCCTCTTCCTATATCTGTTCTATGGCCCTGCTTCCTCCAGAAAGGATCTAATTATCTTAAAAGTAAAAAAGCCTTCCAGACGTATTAGCACAATGTTGAACCTGTGAAAGAGCCATTCAAGTGGTGATGAAGCCATTTAATAGCATTTGCCAAGCCTAGGTATGAACTGTCAGTTTCTTAATTTACTGTGTTAGTCTACAGGAACTTAATTTAAAATTTGTTTTAAAAATATTTCATTAGTACATTGCTGGAGATTATAAAGTCACCTCTCTGAAGATACAAAATACAGGACTATGCAGCACTTTAAAGACTAACAAGATGGTTTATTAGATGATGAGCTTTCGTGGGCCAGATCCACCTCCTCAGATTAAATTGTGGAAGAAAATTGGCATGACCATATATACCAAAGGGATACAATCAAAAAGTGAACACATATAAAATTGACAAATCAGATTTTAAAACGGGGGAGGGGCAGGGTGAGGAGGGGAGGTTAGTGTTTATGAGATAATGATATTAGGGTGATAATTGGGGAAGCTATCTTTGTAATGGGTAAGATAATTAGCATCTTTGTTAAGGCCCATTCGTAAAGTGTCAAATTTAAGCATGAATGACAGTTCTGAGGCTTCCCTTTGTAGTCTGGTGTTAAAGTGTCTTTGAAGCAGGATGCATGTAGTAAGGTCATTGAGACAATGCCCAGAATGGTTGAAATGGCAAGGAACTGTTTTTTCTTCGTGAAACTGTCTGATGATGTCTGTTGTGTGTGCGTTGATTCTTTGGCAAAGTGTCTGAGAAGTTTGTCCAATATACATAGCAGACAGACACTGTTGGCACATGATGGCATAAATTATATTTCTGGATGAACAGGAATATGTGTTCTTGATCTTGTAACTGACATGGTTAGGTCCAATGATGGTGTCAGCAGAGTAAATATGTGGACAAAGCTGGCAACGGGGTTTGTTGCAAGGGAAAGTTCCAGGGTTGGTATTAGTGTGGTATGTCCTGTGGTTGTTGGTAAGAATCATCCTGAGGTTAGGTGGTTGTCTGTAGGAGACTATGGATCTGTCTCCCAGAGCCTCTTGGAGTGTTCCAGTATAGGTTGTAGTTTATTGATAATGCGTTTGACGGGTTTAAGTTGTGGCCTATAGGTGAGGACAAGTGGTGTTCTATTGTTGGTTTTCTTGGGTCTGTCTTGAAGTAGATGGTTTCTGGGTATTTGCCTGGCTCTTTCAATTTGTTTTTTTATTTCTCCGGGTGGGTAACTGAGGTTTATAAATGCTTGGTAGAGATCCTGAAGTTTCTGGTCTCTGTCAGTGGGATTAGAGCAGATGAGGTTTTTCAAGGAACACCAGCAAAAAACTCTATTGCTAGAATACGATACTATTGCTATATTGGTAAACGTTCAATGTCAGCAGCTTGAATGATAGGATTCTTAATACATAATCCTTTATAAATGAATAAGAATCATACTATTTCTTCAATTTTATTTTCTTCTACCATGAAACTGTTCATATTATATCCAGATTCAACAGTTTTGTTAGTCAAACTGCAGACATTTTCCAGGAAGAAAGATATATATCCAAAACTATATATTATTCTTTTATATGTCTCATGACTTATTTTAACACAATGAAAGCTAAAGTCCACCCAAATCCTTTTAGTGATCTCCGGTAATTTAAATTCTGGTGCAGTTTTGTTTTGTTTGTTTTTATTCCCCATTCTGCTGTGCATGCTCAAAAAAATGAAAAAAGAATTGAAGGTCTCTATTAGAGCAAACTGGATTTATCTGGAGCTTAAATTATTTGGTTTGACTTCAGAGGACAAAGTGCTCAAATGCAGTTACTTTTTCACACATGTATCTGAAATCTTATTTCACTGCTGTTTCTCAAAAGCAATATCATCTCAATCTCACTGATGTCTACTTCACTGAACTATGTCATTTTATTGTAATTGCTACTTTTGCTTCACCTCTCCAATTACAGGTGAAGAATACTAAGTTTCAGTTAGGCTACTCTACTCAAGGTTCATGGGGGTCCAGCGATCCAAATGTCTATTTGAGTGATAAATACAAGTGTACAAAGATCCTCAAAGAGACTTCTAAATTAGCAGGAGGAAAAGATTCTACAGTGATGAGAGCCATATTATAGGAGGGTGGACGAGGGTGGATGGATTGAAAGAATAAAATTTCATGAACTAGAAAGTCAAAAATTCAACTAGCAGTAAAGACATTCTGGATGATTATCATCAGTATGGAGGAATTAAATTAACATGTGCAGGCAATTAAGATATTCAGTGAAGATGATGACAAGCTACTTAAATACAACTTACTAAGGAATGGTCCACTGAACAAAATTATATTAAACTCCAGGAAAGCTCCTTTTGGGGAACTAAGGAAGCTAGACAGCCTGTGCATTATGAGTAAACACTGAAATCCATGAATGTGCAAGAAGACTGGAGAATCTTGAAAGCCAACAAGAGGAACCTGGTACATTTGAACCTCTTTAATTTGGCAACCTTGGAAAATACACTATCCTGGATTAAGAAATTTTCTTGACCATGGGGCTACGTCTAGACTGGCATTATTTTCCGGAAATGTTTTTAACAGAAAAGTTTTCCGTTAAAAGCATTTTTGGAACAGAGTGTCTAGATTGGCACGGACGCTTTTCCGCAAAAGCACTTTTTGCAGAAAAGCGTCTGTGCCAATCTAGAAGTGCTTTTCCGCAAAAAAATCCCATTTTCGCGACTGGGGCTTTTTTGCAGAAAACAAATCTGGGCTGTCTACACTGGCCCTTTTGCACAATAGTATTTCTGCAAGAACACTGACAATCTTACATGAGATCGTCAGTGCTTTTGCGGAAATTCAAGCGGCCAGGTAGACAGCTGGCAAGTTTTTCCAGAAAAGTGGCTGATTTTCCGGAAAAACTGGCCAGTCTAGACACAGCCTGGGTGTTCGCCATAATGAAGGTTAAACAAAGTCTACTACTAAAGCTTTTGTATGTACTGTACATGAATAACATGTCATAAGATAAATCCTTAATGCACTGTACATAAACTGTAATTGGGGGTGGAGGTGCGGGGTCTGGGAGGGAAGCAGGGTGCAGGAGCACACAGGGGTTGTGAGTGGTATGGGCATGAAGGGAATGGAGCAGCGTGCTCACCTGATTCCTGCTCCCAGGGTCACATGTGGCTCTCAACCCCTCCCCCCCAAGTCCCTGGCACCACTCTCTGCTGCTCCCTTTGGCCACAGTTCATGGATAATGGGAGTTACGTGGGTTGGGGGGAAGCCTCCAGACAAGTGCTTCACTGTGCTGCCATTCTCCCAGCCACCCTGTGGCTTTCCTGGATCTGGTCTGCAAGGCTCAGGGTTCCCCACTCACAGTGGGGAGCTGGTGCTTGCACTCTAGCCATGCGGAGGTCTGAATCACAGGTATTCCTGGATGACAGACATCTGGATTAAGAAGGGTCAAGTGTATATAAGATCACAGTTCCTCTGGGGGAATAAAAGAATGTATGGGAAAATAAAACAGGTAATGTAATTCCATTAGAAATTGCTCAAAGTTATTGTAATGGAAAAAGGTAATGAGAGAACACCAATGAAGCACTCAGACTTAGCGAAGCCTTTTTTGGAAAAGATACTCCAGCAAAAGAACAAACAGTAATTCCATGCAAAACAGGGAAGGGGAATATGTTTTTCTCCAGTACAGTATATTGTCGGGACCAAACAAAAGCATTCAATGTATCTCTGATAAACTACAATAGCCAATATCCCAGTGTGTCAGACATTCAACTTCTCTTCATTCAAAACAGTCAGTCTCCACTCTCTCCCGCTCCCCAAGGGAAGCAGCTATTCTACTCCTGTCTTGACTGTGATATACTGAGCATGCACAGAGATCCCGAATAGCAGCACATAGGTTGAAGGTCATCTATGGAATACTGGCAAGGGTTTGGAAAGGGCAGCAAACCCTTCCTGTTCAAAGCTGGGAGGATGTCTCAGAATTCTATTTTGCTAGAAATAACCAAATAACCAATAAGCCATTATTCAAATACTTAACACGGAAAATTTCATGTTGTAATAAGTCTGAGTTTCTATGTTTCTATTTTTTCCTCCTATTATTTACTCTTCTTTCTAATAACCCTGTCATTTCTTCATTGTTTCACCATCTGTGCTTTCTTTCAAATTCAATTTCTTGTCATTGTCCACCTTTCCTAAATATTTCATTTGATTTTCTCCTCTACAGTGCCTCTCCTTTGTCCCTCCAATATCATCTGCATATTTTTTCATTTCCCCTTACATTTCTTCATTTCCCCCCCAGCTTAGTCTCTTCTTCCCCTCATCCCCTCACGTGATTCACTTGCAATGAGGTCAAGATACTGCAGGGTTTTCTGAATGCAAGTGACAAGAGAAGGTAAACAACAACTTGTGAGTGTCATTCTCCTAAGCACAGTGAATACCCAGCCCTGATGAGAGCAGTATCAGTAACAGGGCATTCTGCTGAGTGTACACCTAATATAGAACATGGAACGCCACTTGAGTTATCTTACTACTAAAAATAGACTAACAAACAACATAGGAAATCAGGACAAACAAAAATGACTAATTGGCTAGACAGATTGATTTTTTGGAAATAGCTTAGAGATCAAAGCGTGTATTCTTTAGTGTGGTCCCAGGAGATATAAGTAGGAGTAGTGGGTTGAGACTGAACAAAGAAAACCTTAGGTCCAACATCAGAAAAAGCATTTTGGAACAGCCAGGCTGCAGAACTGTTTTCCAAGGAAACTGGAGGAAGAAGCCCCACTACGTGTGTCACCTGAGATCAGATTGAAATAAAGCACTTCTGTGACAACTTGGGCCTCTCAGGCCCCTCAAGTGGTGCTCAACCCCACGTGCATCCTAACAGCCAGAGTCAATAGTGATACCCTTTCTCAACAAGGCAATCAGGCCTAGTGGCCAGCATCACAGTAACACCCTCTCTTAGCAGGGTAATCAGGACTAGGCAGCCAGAGTCAATAGCAATGCTCCCTAACCGCTGGGCAGCATGGCCTAGCAGCCAGAGGCAATAGCAATGTGGAGGGTAGAGCCCCTTGTGGCGTTGGTGAGCAGGGAGAGTAGGGGGACCCAGGCCCACCTTCTCCACTGGGTCCCAGCCCATGGTTCTCTCAGTGGAGGGGTGGCCCACCACCAGCTTGGCAGGAAAAACTACCAAAACCTACCTGGCACCCTGGGTACAACACTCCTCCCCCAGAGCTGCTTCCTACCCATCTCTTCTATGTAGTCTTCTCCATCTCTTTCCTCCAGGCTAGGAGCTTCTGCTGCAGTTCCCTGCTGAATGGAGGTGGCATCTGGGTACACCTGTGCTTCCCCTTCAGGAGCTCCTGTGGCCCCTCCTTCCTCATGGGCGGTCAGCCCAGAATGAGCTGCTTCACAGGCTTTTATAGCTAGTCTTCAGCTGGAGCATTCCCAGCAGGACTGTGGGGGTGGATGGCCTTCTCAGCCAGGTAGCCAGCATTAACCCTCGCAGCCCCAGTACAGCTCACTATACTTGGACTGTGTGACTAGAAGCCCAAAGCCAGGGACAGTGCCTAAACTCTGCCCATCTCCAACAAGCTAACAGCACATGGGATTCAGCATTTGGAGCCCCTTAGAACAGTCTCATGAGTGTCCAAACCTTGTGAAACCTATTGGGCAGCCAGATAGTCTAAGATTTAATGACCCATATCTGATGTGTATTATTCCATTTCAATTTAATTCCCCCGATATGAAGAAAGCAGAGGGAAAAAAAATCACACTCTGAATAATTCATTCATTTCCTCAAGTGCCTGATAACAAATGAAAAATACTTTTGCTAATAATAAATAATACAAAAATGAGATAGGAAAATAATGAACAACTGTAACTATTCTCAGGTTTCTGTCTGAAATACCAACCAGAAATGATAAATTTTCCTTTCCACAACATAAATCTATGTTTGATATGGTAATTGCATATTTAAACACGATTGAATGGATTTACATGAGGGGTGAATTAGAGGCATAGTATTCATTTCCAAATGTCTGTCTTAAGTTTTGTAAGTAACTTACACAACTGCCCTTTTAGCAATGTGGAATAAGCACAGTCAGCAAAAATAGAAAATGTGAAGAATGGAGACAAGTTAAATCTTATGAACGAGTCCTCCAAAATTTGCCCACCCAAGGGCCTCTCTGATGGATTTCAGAAGACCAAGAGCCATACTTAGTTAGCTTATAATTCTGTCTGCCTTTACCTTTAATAAATAGCTAAACCCTACTGAGAATACTCTCTACCTTGGCTTGAACAGCTTGCAGCAATATGACACAATAGACAGCTCCATGAGCTACACTTTATCCATTTGTGTTGTATAAAGTTTATTGTGCCATGTCTGTCTTTTATAATTATTTTGCCGATTGACAATAAAAGAATATATCTTCTACCTAATATAGTAAAGTCCAAAGCAGACTGTGAAGAACTATAAAGGGATCTCTCAAAACTGGGTGTCAGGGTAACAAAATGACAGATGCAAAGCTAATCCCAGCTAACCACATAAAATGATGGAATCTAAAATCACTGTTACCATTCAAGAAAGAGCTCTTGGAGTCACTGTGGATAGCATCCACTCAATGTGCAGTTTGGAAAAGGGATGAGGAAAGGGGGATATGATTGAGGTCTATTCAATCATGACCAGTCTGGAAGTGTTATTTACTCCTTTCATCACACAAATGAAACTAATAGGCAGCAGGTTTAAAACAACCAAACGGATGTATTTTTTCACACAACTCATAGTCAAACTGTGGAACTCCTTGCCCAGTGGGGCCAACAGCCTTGCTGGAACCCTGAGCAAGTGTGTGAGGGGGAGGGGAGATTTCCTGAACTTGGACAGGTAGGGGGCCTTGGGCAGGTGGGTGGGGCTGGGGATAGTCATCCCTCACCATCTTCCAGAGCTCACTGTGCCATGTCTCTTCCCCCCTCCCCCAACCAGTCCTTAGCACTGCCTAGAGTGAACTGTGCAGTGCTCCAATGGCAATTTAAAGGACTTGGAGCTCCAGATGCCATTGCTGCCATGGTGCAGTGGTCAGGAAACCTGGGCTCTTTTGAATCACTGGGCCCCAGGGCAACTCCCCTCCCCCCTAGCATTTCTGCCCTTGCCAGAAGAACAACTACATAAGCCAGGATGGGCAGGGATGGTGTCCCAAGCCTTTCTTTTCCAAAATCTGGGAATGGATGACAGGGGTGGATCACCTGATGATTACTTCTCCTGTTCATTGTTTCTGGGGCACTTGGCATTGGCCACTGTCAGAAGACAGGATATTGCCCTTGGATCTGACCCCCCAGTATGACTGTTCTTACATTCTTATATTCTTATTAGATTCAGTTATTATTATTTTTTTTAGATGTTAGACTCTTTTTTATTGCAATGTTTTATTCTGAACAAAAGCCCACTGAGGGATTAAAAAAAAATTCTCTCACAAATACACAGGAAGTCTGTATCCTTCACAACTTTTCCAGACTGATTTGATAGCACACTCTCCTGTGGTAAAATTCCTAATTTGGGAAGTATGGTCCTGTGGCTACAGGATTGGAACCAGGTGACCTGAGACCAGATTCACTGCAGAGTCTATGCTAGGCTAAACCAGAACTGACTTTAGTGCTGGATGTCTATCAGCAAAATGTCTGACTGGCAGGTTACTCAGTGACCCATAGTAAATCACTACGCATCCTGAAGTAGACAGCACCAGTTAGCAATAAGAACAGGTGAAACAATAAATCAATGCATCTTGAGTGCAGCGTCCACTTGTTGTGCTCCTAGTTCCTGATGGATTTCAGAGCTGCATGTCCCTTAAATAACACAAGAACAAGAGTGAAAATGTTCTTTGCTGTTCCATGGGAGACTCCTGCTATGTTTGCAGCCATCTTCATTGATGCATTGTACTTTCCTCTCAGCTGCCTCTCACGCATAGTCCCAGCTCTTAAACAGCCCTCTTGTGGAATCATGGGTGGATCTCTAGCCACATGAGCACATACTAGTTTTTCTGGTGGATCCCTGCCCCCATTAGTGCACAGGATGAAAAAGGTCAGTCAGATAAACTGCTGTTCAGTATGTATTTTTACCACATGTTGTGTGTACTCATGCTACAAATACAATACATATTCTTCACCTCCTACACTGAACACAGCAGGGGCCCTGTGGATCTCTGCTTCATTCACCACCCAAAGTGCTTAAAGAATGGCACAAAACTGCTCTTAGCAGACCTGAGAATCTAGCCTTGTACATCTTTTCATTCTGTAATTACCTGGAAAGTAACTGGGACCTCACAACTCAACTTGATACTGAGCCTGTTTAGAAGGAAAGTAATTATTTTGTAAATTACAGGTCAATTTGCAACCAGAAGGCTATAAAATACACTATTTTAGTTTACCCAGTCTTTCTTATAAATAAATATTATATTGACAAACTGATAGGAGACTAAAGTGCTGAAACTAGTGGTAATTAAAATGTATTTACATAGGAATGCTACAAACATACTGGATTTAATTAACAACATAACATGAGAACAATGCTGCACTGAGAAAAAACTTGGAAAATTTATTTTCCATGTAATGTGGATTCCTCACTGAAGCTCCCTTATCTAATCAGAGTACCACACTTCAAAAACAGTGTCTCTTGAGCTCTTACTAGCTGTCACACTAGCAAGATGCTATATAAAAAAATAGGCACTTTACAAGCCCTGTGCTGTTAAGGTAAATACTCCAAACACACATTCTATATACACAAGATGAGGCGCTGAAGAAACAGTCAAAAATGAATTATTCCCCCAAGACATTATCCTTTAATCTTTACATGCCGCAAGTCATTTCTCCCTCCCACATGACATTCACTGACAAAACCACTTGTGCCAAAGAGATGAAAACACGTTAAGAATAAAATAAATTATTAGAGACTGATCCAACACAAATGTATGCAGAGTTTCAGACTACATAAATCCCAGGAGATTATGGATGCAGGCTTTACTGCAGACCCATCTATTCAAGATAATAGCAGTGGATAGCACAACACCAACTCACACTTTCCTCTCTTATAGAACCCTTCTTCATACTGCTCTGCACACTGTGGAGGAGACTGAGAGGAAAGGGGTAGAGGCCCAGTACATTGTATCATCCCATGATACAAAGTTCCTTTTCCTGAAACTTTCCTATAATTTTAAATGGGAAATCATCATCAAACAGGTGTCTTTCCAATGGGGTCACGCAGGAATCAGTTCTTGGCTCAAAGGACTCTCAGTTATGGACTCATTTATTATTACCTGGACGGAGATTCAAAGAAGCCAGTTCAGCTGGATATTACAGGCGACCCCCGATTTACGACCACCCAAATTACGACCCCCTGCATTTACGATGGCGTACAACATAGACTCCACTCATCAGTACCAGTGCCGGCCAGCAGTGGGTGGCATTTGAACTGGCACCCTGCCAGGCTGCTCCAGGCCCTGATCAGCAGTGCTGCAGGCCTGGGACATTTGTGCGGCCTGTCCCTAGCGACCGCACTGCTCTGGCCCAGCATGGCCTTTCAAGCCGGGTGCCCTGGGGACTATAACTCCCAGGAGGCAAAGTGGGCAGCTGTTTTTCCCACTGCTTGGCCTCATGGGAGTTGCAGTAGACGGCTGTTCTCCTGTCCATGGCCTCATGGGAATCACTGTGTGGGGCTGGGAGCTGTGGCTGGCTCTGTTAAAGTAGCACCCTGCCTGGTTGTATTTTTAGGTATGAAATGGGTTAACAGGAATGGAACCTCCATTTATAACATTGCGCCTATGGGACATAAGGGTTTGACTTATGGCGGCTCGACTTACGATAGTTCTCCAGGAACCAATTAGGTCGGAAGTTCGGGGGTCGACTGTAGTCTTTGTCTTGCACGTCCCATTCCCTGGGCCCATATGAAGGGTACCATAACCTATGCCCAAGTGAAGCCAATACACAGCACCCACTGATTTCAAAAGTGGAGGCTCTAGTCCCAGCAGAATACTCACTACGTTCTCCTGAGCAGAGGGGCTGTATTTCCAACTGGCCTTTGCATATGCTTAGCAAGGATTCTTAAACCTTTTCCCTGCACCTCTTTATAAGAACTTGTTATAATCTGACTAAGAAAAATTTTTTAAGACCTCACTCCAAAGTGACTTCTCATGGTAGTAAACAACATCTGGCCCTTAGGTGTATAATCTATTTCATTTATTGTAACCCAAATAAGGTAAACAAGGATTCATTTGGTTTGTTCTATATATTTCCTCTTAACAGAACATATATTAAACCTTCTGATAATTTTTTTTCTTAGCAGATGTTTTGTTTAAAGATTCCTCAGTTAGAAGTTCCCAGTAGAACTTTAAGCAGTTAAAGTTCTCCAAGAAAGTTACATTTCTTTCTTTTTTGCTCAGTCCTTTTCTGGACAGTTGTTATTCCTAGATTACATATTTTATCTTCTCTTCTTGAAAGGTGTCAAGAAGTACAGTGCAGTCTTTGAAAAAGGAAAGCTTTTGGGAACATTTTATTTTGTTGTTACACTGGTAATTTCAAAGATTCCAAAAGGCAGAATTTTGAGTATTTAATCTGATATAAAACATTTCAGATGCTAAAAAGTTGTGAGAAAAAGGAGGTTTAAGCCATATGAACTTGTGATACCTGAAAGAAGAGACATGTTAGGAAAGGTTTAACTGTTGAAATGGCTAAAATCTAGCATAACATAAATAGAGATAATTTGGCTGTCTAAATCTTGTTTAAAGATCTTTAGACATCCTGGGAAAGGGCAAAGTTAGCAGTGCTGCTGTTATGTTTAACTGAGCTCTTTAAAGGGTTACTTTAAAAAACATTTTTTTTAAAAGTATCACGGGCCAGACTCTCAAGCAGAGCTGTACTCCAGCAGTGATGATGTGCACTCAGTTTTATGGGTTGATGGACACTTTGTCTTACTGAGGCAGTCAGCACATACCAGTGAAAATTGACCCACACCTCAATGGGGTTAAACTGTTCTATTTGTAAACTAACTTCATTGTGTACAATGGTTTTGATCAGAAAGTTCTCCTCTCCTCCCTTTTCTTCACTTCAAATCACTTGCGAGAATTAACAAGCTAATGGTTAACATGTAAAGCAACCCTATTGGGATTTCAGCTCTCTTTTGTAAAGGTAATGTGTATGATTTGGGCCAATTCCATTTCTCAGAGCAGAACCTGTGTAAATGTTTATAGTTGGACCACTGCTGTGATCCCATGGTGGGAGTTGAATGTATGTGGTAGGACCTGGACCACAGATCCAGTAGCCCTCCTCCTTCAGGTTTAAGCTACTGTGGGGATCAAGGTATTCCTGTTTGGTGTCCCTTATCCATATGCACACCTTCAGCCATTGATAAAGGGTGGAAGGAATTGGGATAGCTGGATACGGACCAGGCTCTCAGTTCCTGAGTCTTCTTTTATTTCTCACTACAGAACTTACTGTAAATAAGTTAAAAGTCACTGTGATGGTGTGTGAATATCGTGCACTAGGCTGGAAGAGGTTACACCACACTACAGGGAGAGGAAGTTCCACACCCCATGCCATATTGGGCATGCTCAAAGTGATGGGCGTGTATAAAAGGAAACAGCATGGCTGAATGCTGATGAGGAAATATCTGCAGTAGAATGTCCATCTGAGAACCAGCCACAGATCTTGCCGGTAGAAGATAGAGACCCCAATGACTGAAATAAGCTTCCATCTGAGTCCCAGAGATCGACCAGTGCTGAGGAGGCTGGAGATCCCAAGGCTTCATGGACTACCACACCAGAGAGGATGGTAGAAAGTGACCCAGGAAGGGTGAATGAATAGTATCTCCCACCAGACAGAGCTCAGCCTGGTTAGGTGGGAGTCCCTGCTGAGCCATTGGCGGACCACTCCACCGCTGCCAGGGCTCTGGGCTAGGTCCTGGGGGGAGGGATGGGGTTGGGTGGGTTCAAGACTCCCACCTAGCCTTCCAACTGTCCTGCTAGTGGCCCATTTGGTACTACAGGTTGGACCTCTCTGGTCCAGAACCCGAATGGTCCAGAATGAGGGAATTTGCCAGATCAGGAGAGGTACCCTGCTGCAGGCTTTCTAGTCTGCCTTAGGCTCTGCTTTCATCTCCAGCTGGGTACTCTGCTAATGGCCCCAGGCGGGCGGCCTACCAATGGCCCCAGCTCAGTGAGCCGCTGTGTATCCCTGGCTTAGCTCCTTTGCCAGAATGCTGTCCCAGCCACCTCCCACCCCACCAGGCTGCCACACCACAGTCCCACTGTTGCTGCTCTGGATCCAGCTCCCCTAGTGGGCTGCTGCATGGCCCCAGCTCCACCTCCAGCTCCCTGGTGTGCACGGCTCCAGCCCCCTGCCAGGCTGCTGTGTGGCCCTGGCTTCCCAGTTATTGCACTCCCCCTGCTGGGTTGCCACATGACCCCATCCCCCCTACCAGGCTGCTGCGCAACCCCAGCCCCGGCTCCCTGCTGGCCCCCCTGCTCGGGTGGCTCCCAGCTGCTGGCCCTCCTGCTGCCTGACTCCCGAACACCGGGGCTCTCTGGCCTGGGAACATCCATGATCCTGCTGGACCAGAGAATCCCGGTTTAGGGAAGTTTAACCTGTAGTCATCAGGCCACACTGCCTTGTATTGAAGAACTGCCACATTTATTCTCCCATGTAAGGAAAGGCTGCATGGGGGGAGGGATAGCTCAGTGGTTTGGGCGTTGGCCTGCTAAACCCAGCGTTATGAGTTCAGTCCTTGAGAGCCATTTAGTGATCTGGGGCAAATTTGTCAGGGATGGTACTGGGTCCTGCTGTAAGGGCAGGGGACTGGACTCAATGACCTCTCAAGGTCCTTTCCAGTTCTATGAGATAGGTATATCTCCAAATATTTTTATTGTGCATTGCCCTGTACTGAGGGGTCCATTAACTGACTTGGGCTGATGGTCCCCCATTTTCCCAGATACTGAGGCTAATCCAATCACCCTGGACAAGTGGTGAACTCCCTGTCTGTCCCCTGTCCCACGCACTAGAGCCCTGCAGTTTCTTCTCTTCCCCCTCGCTTCCAGTACTTTTGGAGCACCTTGAATCTGCTGATTCGCACTCCCCCTTTTCTCTCCCAGAGCTGGAATGCTGTAAATCTATTTAATGGTTGTTCAAGCTCGGGGGGGGGGGGGGGAGAAGTTGGGAGAGCGGGCGAATCAGGATATTTGCGCACTTTAAAAGTGTGGGGAGAAAGGGGGGAGGAGTAGGAAGTGCAGGGCTCCATTGCCTCAATGCGAAGGCATAGGGAAAGGGGAGGGAGTGCATGGGCCGCAGGTGGAAGACCACAGTGGGCCGCAGACCACAGGTTGTCCACCACTGGCCATCTTGTGCCAACAGAGACTAAGTCATGTGGCCCACTCACCAGTGTTGATTGCCCATCACTGCCCTAGACTTTGAACTTTGGGAGTTGTGAGACTGAGACCCCCACCACAATAGACTTTACTGTGGTGTTCACTGTCCTCCCCCTTACAGGACAGGGTGTGCATATATTGCCATGGGTGCTTTCTGATTGATTATAAATTTTGCCCATGAATCTTGGTTGCAGATAATCAGGTGCACAGTGCAGGTCAGTGATTACTAATCTAGCTCTTTGTCATCTTTGCATATCCCTAATCCTCAGCCAAGTATTTGTCTCTCAGTGTAATTTACTGCAGTCTGGAGGTTGCTCTAAATGTTGCCAGTTATTCACAGATCCAAAGGGGCATATGGCAGACTGGGGATGCAAGGGCTCTCTGATGCTACCACCAGCCCTACATTCTGAACTTGACGTAGGAGCCTTTGCACTAGTTCTATGTTACTAGAGGATCCTGTTGTATTGGCACAACCTTCCTGCACCTATGTATATCATCTTTAGGACTGTTTCCTTCTGGCAGCATGATGTAAAGTGGCCTTAACACAAAGAAGCATCTGAGCCATTGTATTCTTTTAGCACATTTGTCCTCGCTGTTCTGATTGTAATTCTGTTGCTTTAATTGAAAATAAATTGAAGCCCTCAGGTGGTCAAAATAATACTCAAAGGTCTCTTTATGTCTTGTTTATACTGGATTAAATCAAGAGTTAATTTGGATTTAATGGAATTGCACTGGCATGAAACCAGTGTAAGGGACTGACTACACAGAAAAGGTTTTTGGCATAAACTGCCTTGAATGCACACACAGAAGGTCTTTTGTCAGTTTACCTAGAGTCTTCTCCCGCTGAAATTAATCTCCTAATCTGCTTTGGAAGTGACATAATTATTTAAAAATTGGTTATGCAAGTATAAGATTGCAAAGTGAACACATATGAAAAGGACAAATCACATTTCAGAACAGGAGGGAGATGCGGGGGGGAAGAAAGGAAGGTAAGTGTCTGTCCCCCTCCTGTTCTGAAATGTGATTTGTCCTTTCATATGTGTTCACTTTTTTTTAATTGTATCCTTTGGTATATATGGTTGTGACTATTTTCTTCCACTATTTGATCTGAGGAAGTGGGTCTGGCCCACGAAAGCTCATCATCTAATAAACCATCTTGTTAGTCTTTAAAGTGCTACATTGTCCTGCATTTTGCTTCAGCTACCCCAGACTAACACGGCTACATTTCTATCATCCTTCTGGAATAGAGTTCTATCAGTTCCATAGAAGATTAATTAAATGTAGTGGAATAAACCATCAGATAAACTCAAAATAAAAAACTTGTGTGTGTGGATACAAGGCAATTCATGCCCTTCCAAAACACCAAAGTTATCTCAAACCACCTTATGCTGGTTTCACGCTGGTGCAATTCCATTAACTTGGAATTTAGTTACTCCAGAGTTAGTTCAGTATAAACAGAAGAAACAGGCCCCAGGTGTTGTTTTGACCACTAGAGTGGGCAAAGGCGGGGGGGGGGGGGGAGAGGAAACTCCAATCTATTTCCAGTTAAAGCAAAAGAAATACAGTCAGAACTGCAAGGACATGGTACAATCCTCAGGTGCTTCCTTTTCCTATGGCCACTTTATAACATGTTGTCAGAGCAAAACAGCCCTATGCATAGTCCAGTGCAAGAGGATTATACTGGCAAAGTAGCATCTTCTAGTGACAAAGAAAGAGTGAAAAGGCTCCTACACACCGTGACCTCTCCCCCTCAGTGCTGATGTAGGTTATGTAGTGTCAGTTATCCCCTGCACCTCCTGTGATCCCTGATTACCATGGAGTTTATGACAGCTGTCAAAATTTAATGTCCTCCAGGCTGCTGTACCTCACACTGAAGGACACTTAGGGTATGTCTACACTACCACCCTAGTTCGAACTAGTGTGGTAATGTAGTCAACCGGAGTTGCAAATGAAGCCCGGGATCTGAATTTCCCGGGCTTCATTTGCATCTTGCCGGGCGCCGCCATTTTTAAATGTCCGCTAGTTCGGACTCCGTGCCGCGCGGCTACACGCGGCACGAACTAGGTAGTTCAGACTAGGCTTCTACTCCGAACTACCGTTACTCCTCGTGAAGCCTAGTCCGAACTACCTAGTTCGTGCCGCGTGTAGCCGCGCGGCACGGAGTCCGAACTAGCGGACATTTAAAAATGGCGGCGCCCGGCTTTATGCAAATGAAGCCCGGGAAATTCAAATCCCGGGCTTTATTTGCAACTCCGGTTGACTACATTACCACCCTAGTTCGAACTAGGGTGGTAGTGTAGACATACACTTAGCTGTCTGAGAATCAGGGGAATGCAAAGATTACAAAGAACTAACTTAGTGCTATCCTGACTGACTTCATTTGTTCAAAGGGGGAATTCTCCAGTTCCACCTTAGTCAGCTCATAATTTGGCCCAAGGGATATGAGGAATCTCTCATAAAACATAACCTGTCTCTAGGGCAACATCTGAACAGTTTTGGTGGTAGTTCAAGGTAATCGAACTGAATTTACATTTGCTACAAGAAAGTCACTGTCCCGTGAATACAATAGAAAAGTACTCAGTATAAACAAATGAAAGCATGTAATAATAATAAATTGAAGATGATATAGAGGTACAAAGGGAGTCTGTTTGATCATCCTTTCTAACATCTGAACTTTTATACAAACTAGAGAGTTTGCCAAACATTTTGTTTCTAAAATATAAAAAGTGAGGCAATGAAAAAAAACTTTTCTCATGTGCCTTTTGGCTACATCTTTCTTCATAGATAGGGCATCTATTATTATGTTTTGTAATCTGGTATGCTAGACACGTGGGGAAAAAAGCATAAATATAAATGTGTGTTTTTGGATCAATATCACACGTACCCCATTGGGTCCAATTCTACACAGAGTAAAGGGAATAAGTGCTTTGTTTTTTAGTTTGGTGCAAATCACTACCCTAATTTTGAATTAAAGTGGTAGCACTCCTATCACAGTTGAAGTGATGTCAGTATTCAGTGATGTCAGTATTAAAAGTTTATAATCTAGCTGTATAATAATAAATTATGGTTGTAAATTTGCCACTCAGGATTTAAGTTTGGGAGCACTTAGAATAAAATCTCACACAGAAATTAGAAATAGATAACACTTAATAGATGCTTTCAGTTAATTTATCTGCCAGTGCAGCAAAGTTCATTGCCCATAGTTTAATACAACTCACTGTCAGAATATATCCTAATATTAAACCTAATCATCTCTCTTTGCTAATTTCTTCCCAGTGCTCCTAGATATATACTTCAGTGACACTGTATCCTAGGGACTTGCACACTTTATATTACGACCCTCAGTCATTGCTTAAAGAAGCTAAATACATCCCAACACCTGCCTTACAATTTTAGTTGCCATTCCCTGAAGTTTCAGTTTGTCAGCATCTTTTGGCAATGGGGCAGATATGGGATGGAGCTGAGAAGTGTTCTGTATAACTCAGACAAGGTATAACTATTATGATAGCTTTAGGATACTTTTGGACTCTTCGGGATTCTGGGACCCTCTGGAGGTTGAAGAAGTCAATGGCATAAATTAAAGCATGCTGAAGGATGTAATAATTTACGCTGGCTGCCAACAGCTGAAAGGGCTGTTTGAGCAGTGAGGTATGCACAGTGCAGCATAGGACCCCTCAATACTTCAGAATTCAGCTGGGCATAGTCAGGGAAAGGGTAAAAGCCAGGGAGTTCTACGTCTTGCTGATCTTCTCTGGGGCAATTATCAGTTGCTATAATATAAAGCAGCCCTGAGACGTCTATAAATTGTGGTTTGGGACTGGCTGAGTGGCATACACGCATAAGTGTTCTTAAACCCATCTCACTCCTCTCCTGACTGGCATCGGGCATATAAAGGCCAATCTTAAAAAATCTGGGCCAGCCTCCTCACAGGAAAGATTTTCAAGAGTCTGTCTGTGTGTAAGCCTTGCTTCCTGTGGAGGTGTCTGAATTTCCCTGGTATCATTCCTTCCAATCTAGACGTCAAAAAGGACTTATTTCAGTTACAAATGGTATATGGACATTGGATTATACTCTTCTGCTCTGTAACAATGATCAGCTTCTCACTTCCTTCTCACTGCTTCTTGATTCCAATGGGACATTTCACACACAGGTTTCTGCCCAAAGAAGCGCTGCCCTTTCGCTTACCTTTGTGTACCAATCCATTGCTCAATCCCTACTAACACTCATAACGCTACCTACTATGAAGGTACTATTTCAACATCAAACTAATTGCTGTCTGCTCTTTTCATGCTCTTTTCATGACTTAAGACAGAGAAATACATTCTTAAGATGCACAGTGACAGAACAACAATTATTAAAATCATCAATATTTATACAGCAGGTAAAATTCAGATCAGACATTGCAGGGGATGGGGATATCTGTCACACCATCTTGACACTGCAGAAGTGTAAAACTATTCTGTAGACGTGACTTGTGAAAGTCACCTTTTATGTCTGAGTAGTACAACCATAGAAAAGTCTTTGTTTTCTCTTTTCTTGTGGAGAATAAGAAAGGAGCAGACAGGAATTATGTTTACTAAACTTCTTAAGATGACCGGAGTTTTGAGTTTATGATGAGCAGACCCAAAATAAATAGGGGAAAAAGGAGAAAGGGGAAGAAAAAAAAAGGGGGGGGGGGAGGATCAGAGCTTATGAAAAAATCAAAGGGAAAAACAGGAAGGCAGAAGGGTCATTAAGCACCTGAAGATTGGCCAGTTAAAATGAAGCAGATAAGGATCAAAGTCAATGGGGGGGGGAGGCTACTGACACAGGAATCTACACAGAGAGCTGTTTGCAGTGCTTACTGATGACCCTTCTGCCTTCCTGTTTTTCCCTTTGATTTTTTTCATAAGCTCTGATCCTTGTTTCCTGCCCCACCCTCCTTTTTTTCTTCCCCTTTCTCCCTTCTCCCCTATTTATTTTGGGTCTGCTCATCCTAAACTCAAACCTCTGGTCATCTGAAGAAGTGGGCTGTGCCCATGAAAGCTCTTGATACCATCTACATGTTCTGTTAGTCTATAAAGTGCTACCAGACCAGTGTTTGTTTTTTAAGTTTATCCTGTACAGACTAACTCGGTTACCCTCTGTTTACTAAACTGTAATTCCTTCCTTTTGCCATGCCCTAGTAAACATAAGTGCATTGAACTAAAACTCAAAACAAGGGCACAGTTTGGTGCCTTTGAGTTCATTAATGTAAGAAGCAGAAGAGAACCCCTTATCTCCAGTACATATGTGGAGATGGACTTGGTGTTATATTTTGAAGCATTTCAACACGTTCACTTCTGAATGTTCTACCTCCTGCTTTTTTAAAACAGCAACAATCCCTAGCATTTCAGGTTTAAAGCTCTGCAATATTTAAAAGACAAGGGCCTGATTCTGCTCTCGCTTCCACTCCTGTGAACTAACAGCAATGCTGCTGAAGCCAACAGAAGTACACTGGTGTAAAACTAGTGAGAGGGCTCAATCAGGCCACAACTCCCCGGCTATATTTAAGTCTTATTCCTTCCTCCTTCTAGTAGGTATCCATGCTTATAAACTGCTGGGTCTGAAAAGTGACCATCACACTTTTGCTTTGCTGACCCTTTCAGCGTGGACCTTGTTCTCTGCTTTAATTTAGGTTTCAATTAATTTCTTCCCTGCTTTTAAAACACCACACTTGTCATAAAAAGATTATTTTTAAATCATCATTATTATTGCTATATTAGTAGCTATATCCAGGCCTTTTCTATCCATTTATTTCCCTGTTAAAATTGGGACTTTTTACTTGCTTAAGAGGGCAGCATTGTATTACTCTGTATTTGTTTCATTTGTTTTGCACAGCATTCCAAGTGTTCTGGCAGGAGGCAGCACTATAGAAATACAACCATGGGGCCAAACCTTGAATTTCTAACTCCATTATTTAAAAATTGATAATTATTACTATAAAAATGATAATCATTACAAAAAATAATAAACTAATATTTTACAGAAAAATCCATCATTCAAATTTTAAAATAATGCTAATAGTAAAAGACATATGGATGATGAAAAGGCTTAAGATATAGGGCTGAATGATAATCATAATTGGGAATCAGAAAGGGGGAGAGGCATCTCAGGACTATATAACAACAATGTTGCTTCCACAGTATTTACAAATGGAGAGATGCCAGCCAATACCCTACGTATTCATTTGTAAAACAACTGAAAATTAGCCTCCGCAAATACAGGAAAAATATGGCAAAAAGATCATAAAAAATGTTATGGGCACAAAGAACATCTTGAAGGAAATATGCAGTGATCTTATTGCAAGTATATTAATTAATTCAAGAGTTCTGGGTTAAAAGAGAAATTCTAATATTTATTCTACTGCCACACATTATCCAAATAGTAGAGTAGTAGGGGTGAAATCCTGACCTCATTTAAATCAATCAGAGTATTGTTACTGACTTCAGTGGGGTCAGGATTTTAATCTATGTGTTGGCAGTGTTGGGAATGGTCAGTCAGCCACTCTCTGAATTTTTGACTATATAGGAGAGTTTTGCAAAATTTAAAAAACTCACCAAATGATAAAGGGTAGATTTCTGTGACAATAACAGCAGAATGAAATCTGAGACATTTTCTGTGCATAATGGCAGATAAGATAAATTTTCTCACCCAAAATTAGCGTTTTGCTAATTCGAACTAGCATGTCCACATTAAGTGAACCCTGAACCGGGCTTAAGGATGGCCAGAAGCAGTGCCGGCAGGGCATCAGAGGAGGACTTAGAGCGTGGAGAGGGCTGTGCTTAAAGGGTCCCGACCCCCACCCCGGACAGACAGTTCTCAGGGGTGCCCCGCTTGCAAAGCAGTCCTGGCTTGGAGTGCCCGGACTACCCACACTGGGCACATCACACCACTCGGCCATCAGCCTGGCTGCACTTGCCCCAGGCTGCCATCTGGGGAGAGGGGACAATTGGGGGGCTGCAGGAGAGCTTCCACCCCCAGAAGCCCGCAGAGCCAGCCCAGTCCTCCCCATCGGGGGCTCGTACCCCATTCCTCCCTCACCTCCTTCCACTTACCCTTCCCTAGCCCCTTTTCTTGATGTACAAAATAAAGGACAATTGTGTTCAAAAATGGAATCTGTCTTTATTGAACAAAACTGGGGGAGACTGGGAAAAGGAGGTGGGAGAGGGGAAGAGAGAGGCTGGGAGAGGGGAGGGCAACTAAAATGATGAGGGGTTGGGAACAGGTCCCATATGAAGAGAGGCTAAAGAGACTGGGACTTCTCAGCCTAGGAAAGAGGAGACAGAGGGGGGACAGGATAGAGGTCTCTAAAAGCAGGAGTTGGGTGGAGAGGGTGCATACAGAAAAGTTCTTCATTAGTTCCCACAAAGAAGGACTAGAGGACACCAAAGGAAAGGAATGGGTAGCAGGCTTCAAACTAGTAACAGAAAGTTGTTCTTGACAAAGCAAAGAGTCAACCTGTGGAACTCCTTGCTGCAGGAGGCTGTGAAGGCTAGAACTAGAACAGAGTTTAAAGGGACGTGAGATCAAGTCATGGAGGTTGGGTCCATGGAGTGCTATTAGCCAGGGGATAGGAGTGGTGTCTCTGCCCAAGGTTTGTGGAGAGGGATGGCACGAGACAAATGGCTTGGTCACTGTCTTCGGTCCATCCCCTCCAGGGTTCCTAGGGTCGGCCACTGTCGGCAGACAGGCTACTGGGCTAGATGGACCTTTGGTCTGACCCAGTACGGCCATTGTAAGCTCAGGGCTCAGGGTCGGGGGTCTCAGTGGACCCCCTTGATTTTCATGCACACCTGCTCCTGGGTGGCCAGGCTGGCAGCTCTCCTGCCCTAGCTGGCCACTTTCCTGTGCCTAGTGCGGAGATCGTGGACAAGGTCCACGATCTCCGCACTAGCTCAGGCGGGTGCCCGCCTCTTGCGGTCCCGGGCAAGCTCCCGGGAGCCGCCAGCCTGGTCCCGGGAAGAGGGAGAGGGCTGGGGGGCATCGGGTGGCTGGCTCGATCCGTGCCAGGTGCAGGGTCTGCTGGCTGGGTGCTGGCAGGCTTGCACCTGGCACGGGCACCGTAGCCAGCCCGTGCCCCTTTAAGGGGTCCGGGGCTGGGAGGGGGGCAGACGAGTTTCCCTGGTGTTGGCCAGAGTGGCCACCAGGGAAAGCTGGAGAGGGCTAGTCTCCCACTAGTTTGAATTAAGGGTCTACACAGCCCTTAATTCGAACTAGTAAATTCGAACTAGGCTTAATCCTCGTGGAATGAGGATTACCTAGTTCGAACTAAGCGCTCCGTTAGTTCGAATTAAGTTCGAACTAATGGAGCGCTAGTGTAGCGCCTATGAAAGTTAGTTCGAACTAACGTCCGTTAGTTCAAACTAACTTTGTAGTGTAGACATACCCTTATAGAGTTATTGTCATAGGGTATGACTTTCTGCTGGCACGGCAACTAAAGGGTTAATAGAAAAAAATGTCTATCTGCTAAGATGAGGCTGATTGATGGCCTCAAAAGAGCTGTAAAGGGGAAAGGGCTGCCAGGCACATGGAGGGGAAAGGCTGCTAGGGAGGAGAACCCTTGAACAGACTGCTTTCTGGAAGCAGTGTCTGGGGAAAGCTTGCAAAGGAGGTGAAGTGGGAAGCAGCTCAGGGAACAGCGAGAGACCAGGAGCAACTGCTGCTTCACACAGGAGCCTGGAACTATCTGTCCTTGGCTAGGATGATGACATTCCTGAACCTTGGCGAGAGGGTTGGGCTCTTGACAAGAAACCAATAGACACACAACTAAATGATTGACAGCAGGAAGGGGAGAAACTGTCAGATTTGAGGTTGCATGCCACAAGAAGGTGCCAGCCGGCAAAGGTAGCCTTGGAATGCTGGGTTAATTTAGCATACTTGATTTATCAAGGGTTTTGTCATCTTTTTACATCCTTTTGAAGCTCTGAACAAGTTTTGCTCAGGTCCTAAATAATTTTTGTTTTTGGAAACATTTAAATAATTTCTCTGGGTTAGGGCTGGGGATGAGAGGTTCAGTATGTAGGCTGCCCTGGGGAAGAGGACTACCCCAGCAGCTTGGGTCCAGGTAAGAAGTGTCTCTTCATGGCTACTGCAGGTCCAGTGGGCACAACTGGGGAAGAGGTCCTCCCACAGGGGCAGGTCCAGGTTCATCTGCCCCCTGCGCTCCTCAGCCAGAGAGAGGAATGCAGCAAACTTTCCCCTTGCTCCTTCGTGAAGGGGAACAGCCAATAATGTCCCCATATGAATTTTGGTGGGACAGCTTCAACCTCCCTGCCCTCCCTACAGGGCACTTGTGGTGTGGGAGGCTCAGAGTTGGGGCAGTTTTGGATGGGAGCATGGGGAAGGAGAACATCTCAGCCAGCCCCTTTCAACTGCCAGGAAAGTCTGTCCCTTTTTGGTATGGTTTTATAAGAAGCAATCCCATTCCAGGCACATCCAGTTTTCCTGGCAAAACAAACCCTCATGTTGCTTTAAATTATGGCAAGAGAAAGCTGTATATCTAATTTGATTGTCCTAGATTTTACCCTTTAGCAAGAGTTCTTGAACAGACAGACAGACAGGCAGGAAGACAAATGCTCTCAAATATATAGTTGAATTTTTTTAAATTCCATTCTATTATATACATTGTTCTTCCAACTCTTCATTAATCTTAATATTCTATAATTAAGTTTTACAGGAAACAACAGCCTATGTACTACATGCATTTTTGTTTTGGAAAACATTTGTTGAATTTCTATTATGCATATTAACATTTTCCAAAGATAAATTTCATAAGTATTTTCCTTCCAGGGATTTAGTATATGCACTACAAAGTCATGCTGACATAAGGAAGCCAAAAGGTCTTTCAAGCCAGTTATTCACAAATTAAGTCTCTAAAGAGGTCTTGACAGGTCAGAGAGATAAAAGTGTACAGAGACAAGTCTTTCCATTTAAAGGAGATGGGAAGACAATACATACACGTCATCTTGTTTACCAAGTGCTTAGCACATGATTCTGAAATTTATGTATATGAAGTCTGTTTTATTTACAGGTTGAACCTTTCTAGTCCAGCACTCTCTGGTCCACCAACATCTATGGTCCGGCGTGATTTTATTTAGCTGGATGACCATTTATCATGGATGTGGCCAAGTTTACTGCAGTCCCATAAAGTTTGTTCACAGCCACCAATCCTGATTCTCAGTGTTCCGTGCTGTTATTTAACTCTAATTTACCCCTGAATGTCGTCTAAGAGCTCCTCCCAAAATGAGTGGTCCTGTAACACCAACTTCAGAAGAAGTGGGTTGTGCCACGAAAACTCATAATACTGTATTTGTTCATTTTTAAGGTGCTATAGGACTACTCCTTGTTTTTTTACATTACAGACTATTACGGCTACCCCTCTGAGATTTCTAAGCAGTGGAAGTGTTGGTAATGCTGTTAGACAATATTGACCTCACATGATTTGGCAAAATCATTGGTTCAGCATTGGTCAGGTCCCGAGGGTGCTGGAGTAGAGAGGTTCAACTCGTGTTTAGCGTATGCTATCATCTATGAATACATGGTTATAATTTTTTCAACATGCCATGACTTGTAAGTTCACTAAAAGAGTGGAGCTAATGTGGCTCAAAAAGCACAGGAACCTGCCACCTGAACTCCTTCTGTGTACAGCAATACGGGGCATATGACACACAGCTGTACAGTTCCAATTCTGTTCAATATAAGGCACTGATTCATATACATACATACTACCTAGTTCATTACAGTACTATTATTTTATCTCACTATGTTACCTGAATATAAACTATATTTTTGCATGATATGTGATGTTCAGTATCTCATACTAAGCTAACCAAATATTGAAGTCCTGTATTCAGTAAAGTCAACAGGAGTTTTGTCTAAGAAAAACAAAGGGTAAGGCCTTCTGGATTTGGTCCATTATCTTCAATAAATTGTGCTTACTATAAAGAGACTTTCTTTCCTTGCCTGCAATACATCAGCAAATGTACATTTTGCAAGAAAAGAAAGAAGCAATTCACTTACATATAAACAGATAACTCTGAGGGATTTCATGATCTTATCATGCTCTTGGGGCCACTAATCCTCTCACTGAAGTCAATGAGAGTTTTGTCATTGACTTCAATAGGAGCAAGAAGTGGCCCTTTCTTTCTTCTGCTACAGACTACGGCTAGACTGCAGAGTCACGTCCAGGGAAAACGTCTGCTTTTTCAGAACAGTTTCCGAAAAAGCGGGTGCATTCTTTCAGCATTCCCGTATTCCTCCCAGTGAGAGGAATAAGGAATGTTCCAAAAGAGGAGGGTTTTCTGAAATTTGGCCAAATTTCGGAAAAGCCTCTTCCAAAAAAAAAAAAAAATGGAAAAAGATACACAAATCGTGGTTTGCAATTTGCATATCTTTTTCCGGGGAAAAAAACGCAGTCTAGATGTAGCCACACTTACAGCCTTGGAGACTGAACTTCTGATTTTTTTCACAATATTTGCAGCATTTCACCAGTTTAAAAGAATACATCAGTACAGAGGTGGCAAGGTATTTTCAGCAGGAGTACAAATAAAAGTGAACCAAAATAGTCTCACCACTTGGCAAAAGGGCAGAAAAACTAAAACTAAACAATACAATAATGTTTTTGTCAGATTTGTGAAAAATGGAAAAGTATACAGTTTTAAACATGGAGTTACTGCAGATGTAGGGAACTCTTCAGTCATTCACTTGTCACAAGAGCGATGGAAGTGTCAGGCAAAGCCTCAGTGGTGAAAAAAATAAAAAACACCCTGGACTCTTTAAATCACCGCCATAGTGTTGCATTATGCATTCCAAGAGGCTCTGAAGGCTGGCTGGGAGGGGAGGGTGTGTGTGGTGCAGTCCCAATTGTGCTGAGGCCTGGATGTCTCAGTCTCACCCCTTCTGCCTGAGACCCCACTCGTTTCTGGAGAGCAGAATTTGCCCCCTTTCTCCCTCCCGCCCCTCTTTGTTTAGGGGCCAGCAATTCTTTTTAGAAGAAAATGGCACTTTTAGATTGTAAGATATTTTTGGTAGAGACCATATCTCGTCATTTGCTGATATATCACATGGTACGATGTATCCTAAAATGGAACCTTCAGTCACTGCTATGATATAAATATAAATAAATCATCCACTTCCAACAATACCTAATTGTACAAGAGGGACTAGAGCAAATCTGATGCCAAATTGCTTCACTGGATCTTAGCAGGAGTTCTCCAGCTGTCTCTGATCCTCTTTGGAGCCCATGTAACAGAAAGGGAGATCCTTCCTCGTTCTTTTCCTTGGTACTTAGAAACTGGTCATCTGTTCAAAAGGATGTTTCTCTTGAAGGGATCAGTCTCCGTGAGGGTTAAAACTATTTTATGTGGTTCCTCTGAGGAGCTGGTATGTAGACCCCAAAGGAATGTAGGGTGCTCGTGAATCCTTCAGCATTTGGAGGACCTCATCAGTCTTAGAAATGAACAATTCAGCTCTTCTGAAAGGTGTGTCTTCCATCATTGTTTGGACTTCCCTGGGAAATCCTCATCCCTGAAGCTATGATGTCCTTCTCATAACAAAAGTTGGCATTGGTCTAGCAGCTGTATCCACCACTTGGCGACTTCTCCTGGCCATTAGCTGACTCTAAATGACTAGCGATGTGAAGTTTTTACAAATCTCATCGGGCAAGTTATTCACAGTAAAGAAGTCTTTAATCTGTGTGGAAGTAATACCTGGACAATATAGCTTGATAATTGGCCATGCAAAACTGTATGCTCACCAAGAAATAGGTTTTCCAGCCAGATAAAGAGCCAGCTAGTTTATTTGGCTGGCTCTTTTTTGGTGTGGACTTGAATTGTTTTGCTTTTTCATCCATCACTGTGGCCACAAGGCAGGATGTGATAGGGTGCATGTAAAAGAATTCTACACCCTTGAGATGTACTTAGTATTTCCTATATGCCTTATGAGAGGTGGCAGTGAGGAATAAAGCAAGTGTCTGCCACAGGAATCTGCCACGGTCCATGATATTCCCATTGACTCAAAGGATTATTTTTCCTCACAAGGAATCCTGAATTATGTCCATTAACTTGTTTGTCTATACCTGTACCTCCACAACAGGGATTTGGAGGGCCTCATCCATCCTTTTTAATAGATGTTGGATGTTGGAGGGTGTAAATATTAATTGGGGTCTGGAATGGCTCTACATTAGTGGGTAAGGGGTCTAACCAGAAAAGGCATTGCCATTGCCCTTCAAACATGTTTTCCCCCTTTATCCTGGCAGCCTTGGAAAATAGATAAGCATTCAGCTTGACTTTGTTGTGTCTTTTGCTTATCCTCATTGGCTCTGCATAACATATATTCAGGGTCGAAATCCCTTGTAATCTCTGTGACCTGTTAGTTTGTAGCATAGGAAGTGTTGATTCAATTAGAAATTCTGTAAATAGTAATTAGGGGCGGGTATAATTGTATTCATTATTTGCTTATTAATATTCATTTTATGGGAATTAACATTACTAAATAAGGCTTTAGGAAAAGCAGTGATAGACATGTGAATTAACATACTAAAAAAGATAAAAGGGTGTGATTGTCACCAGGTTGTTGCCACTCCAACACTGTGTTAATGTATGAGGTAAATGTGTGTAGGCAATAAAGTGGTTCCGTTTACCCCATCTGCTCCTGGGACGCCTGTTTCGTCTCTAACATTGGAAAACTTTATAATAATCCAATTTTGGGGCCATTGGTCAGGAGATGAAAAGTACAGGGTGCTGCCATGCTAAAAATAGCTGTATTGACATTGGAGCTCAGGCTAGAGATTGAGTTCTGAAACCTTGGGAGGGAGGTGAGCTTCAGAGCCCAAGTCTCTAGTCTACTCAAATATTTTAGAACTATAGGAGAAACTCTGTGAACCCAAGTCTATTGATGCAACCTCTTAGACTCCCATGAGGGGTAGTGTTTGGATTCAGGCAAACTGGACAATACTATAACAGTGAGGAACAGAAGTGTAAGAAGTGAAGTTTGCAACCTAACAAAAATAATTAACTATTTATGACCGCTAAACTAAGCTGTTGGGAATCATTAAGAAAGAGTTAGTTGATAAGACAGAAAATATCATATCATCTCTATATAAATCTAGTCTACACCCCCATTTTGAATACTGTGTGCAGATGTGGTCTCCTCATTGCAACAAAAGATATTGGAATTGGAAAAAGTTCAGTAAAGGGCAATAAAATGATTAGGGGTTTGGAACAGCTGCCATATATGAGGAGAGATGAATAAGATTGGGACTTTTCAGCTTGGGAAAGAGATGATTAAAGGGGAATATGTCAGAGATCTATAAAATCATGACCAGTGTGGAGAAAGTAGATGAAGAGGTGCTATTGACTCCTTTCATGAGTCAAGATCTAGGGGTCACAAAATGAAATTAATAGGCAGAAGGATTAAAAACCAAAACAAAAAGGAAGTATTTTTCACACAACACTCAGGCTGTGTCTAGACTACACCTGTCTGTTGACAGAGAGATGTAGATTAGGCACGTCGAAATTGCTAATGAATCTGGGCTTTAAATATCGCGTGCTTCCTTAGCATAAACATGGCTGCTGTTTTTTTTAAAAATGGAGCATTTTCCGAAAAAAACCTGGAAGTCTAGATGTGGATCTGTCGAAAAATAAACCCTTTTTTGAAAGATCCTGTAAACCTCATTTTTGGAGGAATACAGGATCTTTCAAAAAAGGGTTTATTTTTCGACAGAACCGCATCTAGACTGCCGTTTTTTTCCGAAAAAGCTCAGTTTTGAAAAAAAAGAAGCAGCCATGTTTATGCTAATGTGGGATATTTAAATCCCCGCTTCATTAGCAATTTCGACGTGCCTAATTTACATCTCTCTGTTGATAGAGAGGTGTAGTCTAGACACAGCCCCAGTCAGCCTGGGAACTTCTTGCCAAAGGATGTTGTGAAGGTCTAGACTATAACAGCATTAAAAAAAGAAATAGGTACATTCATGAAAGAAAGGTCCATCCATGTTATCAGCCAGGATGGGCAGGGATGGTGTCCCTAGGCTCTGTTTGTCAGAAGCTAGTAATGGGCATCAGGAGATAGATCACTTTATCACTACCTCTTCTGTTCACTGTCTGTGGACACCTGACATTGGCTTCTGTCAGATGACAGGATACTACACTAGATAGACCTTTGGTCTAACTCAGTATGACCATTCTTACGTTCTTAAAGAAGAAGGCAGCACTGCCCATGTGTAAGCCAGGTGTACGTCCCAGCACATTATCAACTTAACTGCTTTGACACACATTGTAATGGAAGGCCTTTGCGGTAGGGAAAAGATTTGTATTTGGTTTGTCTTTGGCAAATGGCAAGATTGCCAAAAATCACACAAGAAAAGATATATTAGACATTTTGTTGCCTTGTGGTCCCTTATCCAGATACATTTTCAGTAGACTGACGCTTTCATACAGCTTTCCAATCAACAAATTCAGAACATTTCACTTTGCTGTCCACTCAGCTTCTGGTAGTTGGTATTAAAAGACACTTCTCTGTATCCCTCAAGGAAAGAAAGAACCTTGTGATTTAATTTGAACGAGCAGGTTAACCTCTACAATGTTGCTACAAACTAATGAAATTACATTGTCAAGCATTGACAGACCTGTGCTAAACTTACTTAACTTTAATGTGACCTTCAAAACCTAAATTAACATAAAGAGACCTACAGAGATGGCTTAGCATTCAATGAAGATCCAATGAATGCACCACTGCAGTATTACCTTACCTTTGTGTTATTATTTATGCAAGTTTCTTCCTTAATGTCACACAGTAAAAAAGAGAATAGAAGGAAAGAGACACATTTTTCATTTATTTGTCTTCTGTTAATGGGAACTCTTCTTTGCCATAATTTGTGTATTGATCTAGCCTTTTATCAAAATGTATTTACTTTCCAATGGGTACTTTGCGCTGATTAGGTAAGAGAAGATTTACTTTACTTCATGCTAATTATAAGAGAGCTAATTATTTTCTTTTATGGAAACAGCTCTTTATTTGAGAGTTTTTTTCTGATTGGAACAAGGTCAGGATAAAAATTATTATTGCCAGTTTTATCACATGGTACAAATATGGGGTCATATCCTGCCACTGAATTTGCCCACACAAAACTCCCTGTAGGACTGGGACGTATTTTTTCAGTAAGAAAGATGGTAAGTTTTTAATGTTACATTTGCTTTTGAAGATAACTGAAATAAAAATATTGGCCCTTTAGATTTATTCTTAAATACTTCTATTTAAAACAAACATTATTTTTAGTGAAGATTTTTGGTTTCATTAGTGTTTGGCATTTTCAACTCAGCAATTCACAAGAGTTTGGCTTTCAGGATAGCTATGTTTTGGAAGAGGTTTGAAATCAGATGAATCAACTATGCCCCTCAGGGGAACATTGCTTTGCATTAAGCTGCTAGCTCTTCTCCCCTTAAACAGACAGTTTTGAACACAGCAATCACTGAGAATCCCTATCTACTTGACAGACACATAAATTAATGAATTCTTTTAAGTATTTCTTTTACAAAACCCAAGAGACATGACATTACAAAGCCCTCCTGCATTACTTAAATTGAGATGTCTTGGTCACCAGTGAACATTGATATTTACAGGACCATCCATATTGTATAAGCACGTGGAAAGTGTTCAACGCTACAATTGTTTTCTCATTGAAGACTTTGCTTTGTCCTGTAAACGCACTAAATAAGTAATTATATGTTTGAACTTCATCTACATTGCCTCAGGTTCTTGGCATCAGGATCTAATGTTTCTTTCATACAACCTCAGAGTATTATCCTGTTGTGCTGCAGGACAACTTATATGGTCTCAGTGTCTCTCTCAGCTCGTGTGATATATTAGAACTACAATGAACCCATCTGCATTTTAGCTTTTTCATATAAAAATATTTTCACAATTGCCATTTGGCTCGTCATAAGTTTCACATAATTGTAGCAATGGCACATTTGTAATGGGATGTCCTAATGCAATTCTGCTAAATTGGAAATACATAAAGAAAAGATAAAACAGATTGAGCAATAAAAATGCACTTACCTTCATATGTTCCACTTTCTAAGAGAGCACCACTTTTCTCCAGTTCCATAAAATCTTCAACAGTGATGAAAATATAGTCCACGCCCGGGACCTCCCCCTCCTTATGTGGCCTTGTGGTGCCTAATAATAAGAGAGAAGGCACATCAAAATGATTTTTCACTGAGCATATATAAACTGCAATTTGATATGTGAAGTACTACAAACCCTTCATGAAGGCTTGCACTGTGCTAGTCCTGTTGTATGGTTTGAGAAAATTATAGGGTGATAAATTAAATGTTAGTATTGTATGGTGCATTTTCCTTTCCAATGTTTTTTCCAAAGCAGTGTACCCCTCACTACCTGACTTTTCCATGTAAATATAAAAGCTGATGGAGGTGTTGCTAGAGCCATTTGGAATTCTGGACCAGATGTTTTTAGGTCCCAGTTTTGCCTCTACTAAATACATTTTTTCTTACCATATATCATGTCAGGATTATAATCTATGTGATGAACGTTATGGATAAATATTTAATCACATTTTTACTGTGGAGCCATGGTGGTAACTCCATAAACTAACATCTTAAGGCATTTTTTCCTTTATAAGTCTAATTTTTCCCCCCTGCAACCTCAACTTTCATACAGAAAACTCTTTTTGGTTTAACATTTTGTACACACTATCTTTTGTTAGGTGATCATTTTAAAGTGGTTTGAAGTGGATCCCACAAGGTATTTAGAGAGCTGAATCTTTTAAAACTGCTATTTTTTAAAATAAGACTTCAATTATGGGGAGGGAGGTTAGAGTGTGGTAAGGGGAAATCTGAATTCTAAAAAATGGATATACAAGTTATACCTCAATATGTTGGAAGGACAGTTTTGAAGTTATTCACTGAGGAAAATGTAAACCCCCACAATCATGGTCTCCAAAGATACCAGATTTTGTGATAAATTATGAAGACCATGGGAACAGTACAAGAGAAGAATTTCAGTCGATGTAGCTCCTGCATTCCCCAGAGGAAAGTTCAATAAGTAGAACCCTGCTCAGAAACAAAAAATTTATATCCACGTCCACATCTGCAGAAATGATCCATGGATATCTATATCCATAGCTGCAGATACCTGTGGAAATAAAGCATATATTTGCAAATTTGCAGGGCTCTAGATACAAAATGTATATAATCCACATCCGTATCCACAAAATTTCTGGAAGCACATCTCTGAGGCACAACAACAAGTTTAATTTTCCCTCTTGTCCCTATCCTGATTACCATCTCTGATTACCATACCATAAGGCTATGTCTAGACTGCAAGCCTCTTTCGAAAGAGGCTCTTTCGAAAGATATTTTCGAAAGAGCCTCTTTCGAAAGAGAGCGTCTAGACTGCACGTTGAACTTTCGAAAAAGTGGCTTGCTTTTTCGAAAGAAAGCATCCAGTGAGTCTGGATGCTCTCTTTCGAAGAAGCCCTATTTACATTCAAGAACGCCTTCTTTCGAAAGAGGAACTTTCGAAAGAAGGCGTTCTTCCTCGTAAATTGAGGTTTACCGCCATTGAAAGAAAAGCCACGTTCTTTTGATTTAATTTCGAAAGAACGCGGCTTGAGTCTGGACGCAGGTGAAGTTTTTTCGAAAAAAGGCTACTTTTTTCGAAAAAACCCCTGAGTCTGGACACAGCCTAAATGTCACTGTTAGATCACAAAACTCTATTATCTTACAGAAAAAGATATTTAGTAGCTTATAAACTGTGAACCAAACCCCCAAACTGGATGCTAGAGACCAAACCCTTCACTACCCTTAAGGACCAAAGATCATAACATCAGGTCCATTATGCTTCTCATATATTCCACATAAGACACTGTTCTCATCTGAGTCAATTACGGACTAAATACCCCAACTCTATTTAATCCACTTTTCCCAGGTCAGTCAGAATCAGGCCCGCCAAAGGGGGATGGAGGGAGGAACAAGGACAGTACCCCAGAGCCAGGGGCACCTAGCTACTGCTACTGCAAGCAGCAGCAATGGTTGACATCCCAGGTCCTTTAAATTGCAACAGAAGCCCTATATAGCACACTCCAGGAAGCTCTGAGGGTGGGACTAGAAGCAGAAGCCCACAACATCTTCTGGACTATGTTTTGACTCCTCCCCCAACCAGCCCTCGGAGATGTCTGGGAGAGAGGGGTTGAGGCACAGTCCCGAAGGTAGTGAGGGCTGGCTGCTTCTAGTCCTGCCCCATCTGGCCAAGACCTTGCCCCTTCCAGGAGCACAGAGCCAGGGCCCCCCACCTAGCCCAGAGGCCCAACAATTTTGTGGGCTCCCCTGGTCAGAATGAATGCTCTAGATACAGACCAACTTGTGCAATATAAACTATTACCTGCCCTCCAGTACACATTTTACACATGTAAAATACCTTTTACCTGATATGCATATTATATATTAATACAACAAAAGAACATACTGATTTAATTCAGATAGCCAACAGGGAAGGCTTTACTTTTACAGGTGACCCTTAGGAATTCTGCGTCACGAGTTTCTTAGTAATAAGTGTCCCCAAATTTCCGCTTTTGAGGGAAGCAGCAAAACAATGTTGAGAATGTCAGCATTATCTTGCACTAGCTCTAGAGGTTTGGAGTTATGATCATAGATGTGCTAACCACCTAGGACCCACTGTAGTGTAGGATTAATAAACTGCCAGCTCTTCAATATCCTCCACTGTCCCTCTGAGTCACTACTGAACTAATTCCCTAGCATGGTGCTGCTAAGAGACATTTCATGGCAAAAGTGCTGTCTTTTAGATAAGACATAAAACCATAAAACTGTTGTCATTAAAAACTCATGGCACTTTTCCCAAAAGTGAAGGAATGAACATGATGTTCAGGCCAAATTCTAACTACAGTATTACATTCTGCTTACTTAACTTCCCCTTCAAGTTTTCTCTGCGTGTTTTAAATTGTTAAAGCGCCACAATGGTTTTTTTTTAGAAGTAGCTGTGGTTCATGTTAAATAAGTGATCTCAAAGTGTAGTCATAATCTCTATCACAGTTTGTAAAATATTTTGTGACTGTATATTTCAAACTATGTCACCTTGCATTGGAAATCCCAATTTGCAAATGGCCAAGTTAAAGTCCCTTAAACCTTGGCTACTCAACACAAACAGTAGAAAATCCTGCTGCATTACATCTCAAACTTGGGTCAAAAATAGAACTGTGGTATGCAATGTATCTAACCCTTTACCTTTCAAAAACAGTAAAAGAAGAGATAGAAAAAAAGCAACCTATTACCATACTATCTTTAGTCACTCAGTCATGAGTCTCAGGATTTGGACAAGGGTACAGGATTTGTCCATATTTCCAGCATACCACAGCATTGGCCTAGTTTTCCCATACTGTTTTTACACAGGTGCAAAACCAGTGGATTTCCTCTTTAACTGCTTCAGTGAGCTATCTACATGTATGGGTTTTGAATTTTTTGTTATAATTAATTGTAGGCACTAGATACCATGACAGTGAGAAACCCTTAAAATAAATAAAAAACAAAATATGCTACAGGTTGAACCTCTCTAGTCCAGCACCCTTGGAACCTGCTCAACCATGTGAGGTCAATATTGTCTAGCATCAACACTTCCACTGCTTCCTGTGCTCTTAGAAGACATTTAGGAGTAAATTAGACCTAAATAACAGCATAGAACACTGAAAGTTAGGACTGGTGGCTGTAAACAAATTTTATGAAACCATAGGAAACTTGGCAACACCTGTGATAAGTGGACTTCTGGATAACTAAAATCATGCTGAAGCATGGATGTTGCCAGACCAGAGAGTGCTGGATTAGACAGGTTCCACCTATACTATAATGCAATACAATATTTTTAAAGATAAAATGTATGTGCATCTGTACATCAATAAATTTCATCAATCCCATGAAATATTTGCCATTGATGGCTGTAGTTTTCTCTTATACATGTCCACATCGCTTAATGAGTAAAGGATAAAAGGACTCAATCCATTGGATACTACCTACATTAGAAAAAACTAAAGAGCCATAGACCAATTTTCAAATGAAGAGATCTTAGCAAAACACTCAAATCTGTATTTGTTCCATCAGGCCATTTATGTGCCTATGTGCTGATCTGAGATGTGGTTATATGATTTTTTTTTCACACAAATATTTTAATATTTCCAAACAGCTGTCCGGACATAGTATGTGTTTCACAATGCCATTCTCAGTGCCTGAAAAACTGCCATCATAACATCCTCTATTATTGGTGCTACTGCTCACATATACGCTATACGAAAAGAGTCAGACTCCAGATTTATATAAATGTCAAAGCAGTAAAATTAATGGTAGTTTGAAAAAATAGAACCACCGTTGCAGAAGAACAAGAAATACTACAAGTTGTTCTGTACTCACTATAATAGACATATTTTTCAAGAACACTTCATCCTTGCATGGTAAATAATCCATGTCTTACCATCTTTGGCAACATTACGGTATAGTATCTCATTTGTACTCTATATGCAATGCATATGAATGGAGATAAATGGTTGAGTCTCTTCATGCTCCACTACCTACCCAAACTTCACTTTTTATTTTTTTCTTTTGCGTGTGTATGCAGCTGCATTGTTAATGCTCAAGGTCTCTAAGTATATTCTGGTTGTTTAATATATGAATAGTGCTTAGCTAAAAAAGGAATACAATTTTTCCAAGCCAAATCTCCATTACTGTTATTTGTTGTACAGGTTGAACGTCCCTGGTCTGGGACTCTTAGGTCCAGCAACATCAGAGGGCTGGTAGGACCAAGGATGTTGCAGGACCAGAGAGCCCCAGCTGAAGATGTTGCTAGTGGCCAAAGTGAGGCCGGAGTTGGGCTGGTGGCCCAGAGGGCAGTCTGGCCGAGGACAGGGAGCCCCACTGGCCAGCGGCCCATAGAAGAGCCCCACCAGAGAGCTCGGGGCAGCAGAGCCCAAGCAGGTATGCTGGGGATAGTGCACTGGCTGGAACGGGTCCCAGAGGAGAGTCCCAGGAGAGTCCCCTTGAACGACAAATTCCTTAGTTCGGAATTGCTCAGGTTCTGAGGGTGCCGGACCTGTGAGGTCCAACCTGTACTGTATTTCCGTTGTGCTAGGTGCTGCACAAAACCAGAACAGGAAAATCGTCTAAATTTGTGGTAAAGTACAGCTCTGGGTGCACAAAGAATTATTAGAACAATTTTTCCCTGAAAAGCATTTTATAGAAAATAGCACCTTAAAATGTTTTATTTGTTCAGAATAGAACAAGATGACTAATCAAACTATTGAAACAAAAAGCTTCCAAGTACCTAATGCCTGTTAGTTAGCCATGCACAAAGAGTGAATGTATTCTATAATTTTGCATTGTACAACAGCTTGCTTTTGAAAACAGTATGCCAGGCTGTCATATAAGATAGCTAGAGGGATTTGTCCCACAGAAACAGACTGCTAATCTTTAATAAACTTCAGTTAAGCCCTTGATGTGACCTTGTATACATTTTGTCTTAGAAAATTTCAACAGTATTTAATTAGCTCTTTTGTCTGTTTGACATTCTACTCAGGAACAATATTACTTGAAGGAACAGAACTATACAGGATATTATAACTATCTCATCAAATTACTAAATATGGTAAGGCAGAGAAACATCTCATTCATTTCGATCTGCTGAATTCCCAAGAACAAGACGAGAACATTGAACATCATTTTCAATGAAAGTGAATGCAGATGTACTTCCAGGCAAGAATCCCTAAGTATTCATGATATTTTTCACAGTAACAGCATAAAGCAAAGGCCATAAAATCCCCTTTTGTCAAAGGTCAAAATAGGCAAAATATTGTTTTCCATCTTTCCATTGCTCACTTGTTTACTCCATTAATAAGCAATTGCCTGGCACCATACTCCTGGAGTAAAACCTGGTTTAATTGTTCCAAAGCCCACTAACAAGCACAGTTTCAATGCTGCAGAATGAAACAAAACAGGGCACTTAGCAGTTGCAGAGCTATACCATTAGATTTAATGTATGTATTCCATGGCCAGAAAAACAGAAATGATATGCAGCAGTGTTTCTTTTCCTATGACAGGTATTCCTGAGCATGCCTGGCCTAAACTTTTGTAATATGATGCTGCTCCACTCCAGAGCTGGTGGGTGATATGATTCATATTAACGAAATATCCAAACTTTCATTCCATGTGTTCCAGAAAGTGACCCTGTCCACTCTCCACTAAAGCCAAATAGGTGCCTTTCCATTCACTTTGTTGGGCACTAGTTTAAGCTCATAAAGAAGAGATGGTGCAATACTTTGTGAAGAACTTTAGTATGAAAGTCCTAAAAATGTGCTACCATTTTTCCAGAAACACAAAAATATAAGTTAATTCAAAAGAGTTGAAAGGGGCTACTATACACATTTTGCAATTTTGGTACATCCACATTCTATAACTATGAAAGGCTTTAGTTTCTGCCTTTGTCTAAAATATACTAGGCCAGATCTAGAACTACTCTGCCTCAGGCAATGGCAGAAAAAATATTGGGGGTAGTTGGGTGAGTAATCAGCTGTGATGCTGGGGCCAAAAGGCTAACATGACCCTGGCATGCATAAACGGGAAACTCAAGTAGGAGCAGAAAGATTATTTTACTTATGCATTTGGCACTAATGCAACTGCTGTGTCCAGTTTTGTTGTTCACAATTAAAGGATATTGATAATCGGGAGTATTCAGAGAGACGCCACAGAGAATGATTAAATGATTAGAAAACATACCTTATAGACAGACTCAAGAAGCTCAATCTACATAGTTTTAACAAAGAGATGGTTAAAGAGTAACTTGATTACAATCTGTAAGTGCCCACATGGAGACCAAATATTTAATAATGTGTTCTTTAATCTCACACAGAAAGGTAAAATGCAATCTAGTGGCTGGAAATAGAAGTTAGATAAAATTCAGATGTGAAATAGGACATACCTTTTTAATGGTGAAAATAATGAAGCATTGGAGAAATTTACCCAGATTGATGGTGGATTGTCCAGCACTTACCATTTTAAAATCAAGATTGAGTGTTTTTCTGAGAGATCTGCTCTTGGAATTATTGGAGGGAGGAGAAGCTCTATGTTATATAAGAGGTCAGAATGGATGGTTACAATGACTCCTTCTAGTCTTGGAATTGATTATTTACCATTGGGTCAAAGTCAATAGTAAAAAGCAGAAATTCTTAAGCTGGAACAAGTTCACCAACAGCAAGAAACTGACCCATTTTATACCATGATTACTATGCAACAAGTTGTGTTGATTTGTAGAGAAAATACCCAAGAGATTTTCAATAGAATTCAATCTATGGAAGATTTCATCATCTGTACAGCTTCTGAGAAAATGAAATGTTTTTTGCATTATCTTTGCCTAGAGTAACTTTTAAGATGTAACAATGACATTCACAGATAAAAGTTAATAACAGAGAAGTGTGAACACCCTGTGTCAAATCAAGCATAAAAGACTGCAGCCATGATTGCAAAATAATAATAGTTGTAATATGGAAATCACTTGTAGGCATAGATTTCTTAAGAATCCACAATAGCTAAAATGTATTGCACATAATTCTTGGAAGAACTCAAACTGGAAATCAATGGGCATTCTGGCATTTAAGGCTCTAGATAACAGACAGGTTATCTACTTACTGCCTGAGAAAATGTACCTTTCAATGTTCATGTAGTGAAAGAGATGAAAAAACATTATTTGCAAATCTTTCTGAACTCCAAATTATGTCTGAAAAGGTTCTTTAAAATGTGATTTTGAACCTTACTGGAAACAATGGAAGATCCTGGAATTTCTTTCATGAAATCCATCAGTGCCCCAGATCACACTTCCATAACATTTCCCACTACCAGTTCCTTTTTCAGGCTCATGTTAAAACTAAAACACTACCACTGGATTTATAAGGGCAGGTTGCTCAGTAAACAGTGATGCCACTTCTGAAGAGAAGCTGGATGCAGCTGGTTGGCATTTGGAAAATCTATTCACAGGCTTTTACTTTCAAAGGCATTTAGTGTATCACTTCCATGGATTTCCATCCTTTCAGATAGAGATATATAGAGAGAGATACTGTGGTAAATCCCACTCTCCTGGATGCTGAATTTAATTAAAAACTCAGCCCATTAGTCCCAAGTCAAGTCCACATAATACAATTTTGCTGCCATATCTCTGACTGACATAGCTATGCTGGCAACTTTCTTCCATCATGTAGACACAGCTGCACTGGCAAGAACCCTCTCACCTGTGTGTCATTCAAGCAAGTGCTTTAATTATACTGGCAAACAATCTCCTATTGCTTCATTAAGCTGTACCTTGATCAGAAGACTCTGCGGCTACGTCTACACTGGCCCCTTTTCCGGAAGGGGCATGTAAATTTCATGAGTCGTAGTAGGAGGAATTCCTACTTCAAAGTAGGAATAAGATCCTCTGGAAAAGGGCACTTTTTCCGGAGGATCGGGGCCAGTGTAGACGCTCTTTTCCGGCTTTTTTAAAAGCCGGAAAAAAGCGGCGGACATTTTTATTTAAATGCCGCGGGGGATATTTAAATCCCCCGCGCATTTCCCTACTACGACTCATGAAATTTACATGCCCCTTCCGGAAAAGGGGCCAGTGTAGACGAGCCCTGCCTGTATGGCTAAACCACTACATCTGTCTTAGCCCCACCTCTGAGACTCCACTCCCTGCTTCTGCTCTTCAACGGCTCCTCCTCTTTCTCCTAAGACTCTGCTCCCTAATCAGGCTGAAAACTGGAGCCAGGTATAATAAGAGCTGCTCAGGGAGTCTGGGCTGCTCTGGGAAGCCCTGATCTCTCTTCCTACCCTGGGCAGGGGCCAGGGTGCAAAAGAGCAGCCCTGGCTTATGTCCCCCCCCCCCACCAGGGAACATCAAGGCCTCGTGAAGAGGGCAGACAAAGACCCACCTCAGTTCTCCCTAAGGTTACCAACTCTCCCACACTGGATGCCATTTGTGGTAATAACATCCAGTTGGGACAGCTGGCCTCCCTCACTGCCCTCTACACCAGGAAGAGGCAGTCATGGAGCAGCACTAGAAAGAATACAGGATACATTCTGTTTTTCCAGAGTCATTCACCTCAGGCCTGCATCTCAGACTCTTCATCTCAGGACTATCCCACCAAATTCAGGACAGGTGATCACCCTAATACAGATTTGGATGGATTAAGAGAAATGTGACTCATTAGATGCAACATGCTTTTTCTGGTTAGGAGAGCTTAATAGGGACATCATCTCTTAGGATTTGTGGCTGAAAAAAAGATTGCCACATTTTCCTTATCTACACTAGACTTTTTCTGGGAAATCTCTTGACTACTGCTTCTCCTCCAGGGGTGATAACAGTCACAGTAGTTTAGACAGGGCTTAGATGGCTGAGGGCATGACTATACCCACTAAACAGAACTAGACAACACAGTGGCAAATGTACCCTCTACAGCCTCAAAGGCAGAGGGATCTTTGCCTGGATGAAGAGGGAAAAAAGAGGCTATAGGCTCTTCCCCTCCCTCAGGGGTCTGTGTTATTTGAGCTGGCGGGCAAGCCATTGAGGCTCAGGTAAGCCACTGGTCTCTGTACATTGCTCTCTAGCCCAATCTCAGATCTGGGAGAAAGTATCCCTTAAAGAAGCTATGGAACTGGGCTGGGGCTCCTAATGTGTGATACAGAAACAATCCTCTTCCATCAGCCTGTTCAGACATATGATCCCAGAGCGCCTCCTCATGGTGAGACCAATGTCACAACAGATCTGCCTCACTTTCCCCACAATATTCTTCAGCCTACTTCTGCCACAGAGATGACTTGGCCAAGCTAGCTTAAACTATTCAGCTCTGCTGGGGTAACTGAGTTCCTTATATAAAGTCCAACAAAAGACAAAAACAAAGGAATCTTCAGCTCCGTCCTTGACAGGCAGTCTCCACCTGCAACAACCTGTTTTAATGTCTGCCAATAGGCACCTGGTCTCTGGTTCCCCCCAAAATCTGGGGCTCATTCTCTTACAAAAGGCTTTGTTCAGCTGTACACCTCAGATAACCTGGACCTCAACCAGACTTCTTAGTCCCATGGAGGAGCACTCTCCTCCCCTGTCAGATTTCAGCAGCTGACCTCTCTCATCAGATATCCAACACCCAGGACGGGGCTAAATAAATAGTGGAGACTGGGACCAGGCCTACAGATCCTTAAAAAGGTAGGCATCCCTCCTACACAGTCCCTTATGCAGGGATGGTTTTGAGATCCCAGAAACGGTCTTTGGACCAGGTGTGCAAGGCTAATGACAACCTCTACCTGTTGGAGACAATTAAAGAACCTGTACTATATGAGTTATGCAGGAAGGTTCCCAAATAAATTAATCAAACTGCAGCCTAATTACATCACATTCCTTGCATCTTGTCTTTCTTCCCAGAGTCTGGGACAATGCTGAACCCTATACATGCTACAACTTCCACTATTCCTATCACCAGTCCATCTGTCCCAGTGCTAATGTAGTGATGGGTTGATTTTCCCTACAATGGGTAGACAAAGCCATTGTATAGCAGGTGTAAATTTACTTTAGCTGCTATAAAAAGTGAGTGAAATGTATGGCAATTTACAAAAACCAAGTTGTATTATAATACCCTACTATTTATATGTGCTTTCCTACCTGCAGTTTCTAAAAGATGGAGAAATAATCATAGCATAACAGGGTGAAATTCCACTATCATATGCAGCAACAAATCTGATCAATATTTTAGTCAATCAGTTGTGTATGATTTTCTCAGATGCTTGCATCCATTGCTATGAAGAATTTCTGAACAGATCCAACAAAGGCCAATGGCAATATGTTGGAAATTCGCTACAGTGGCAGTGATCATAAATAATGCCATTTACAAAGGACTGAACACTGATGCCATGACTCTCACTGCATATTATCTTTCTTCTAAGAGGAGTCTTTTTATGGAATACAGTACTGTTCAGCTTGAGTAAGGACATAGGAATCTGGCTGAAACACTATATTATTCTATGCATGGTCAGGACTTTCAGGGGGTAGCTGAGTTAGTCTGTTATAGAAAAAAACAACAAATGGTCTGGTAGCACTTTATAGACTAACAAAACATGTAGATGGTATCATGAGCTTTTGTGGGCACAGCCCACTTCTTCAGATGACCTCCAGTTATATTATTCTATACACTGATTTTTTATTTTTTTTAATTTCTGTAATTAACTTTAAAAGTGAGAGCTCATCACCTAATAAACCATCCTGTTAGTCTTTGAAGTGCTGCATAGTCCTGTCTTTTGTTTCAGCAAGACCAGACTAACAAGGCTACATTTCTATTACCTGATAGGTGTATTAGGGTAGCAGCCATTCTGCATAAGGATTCATAGGGCATGTTAACACTGCCACCCTAGTTCGAACAAGGGTGGCTAATGTAGTTATTCAAACTTGCAAATGAAGCCCGGGATTTAAATATCCCGGGCTTTATTTACATGTTACCGGGCGCCGCCATTTTTATATGCCCCGTAGTTCAAACTACCTGCCCACGGCTACACTCGGCGCGGGCTAGGTAGTTCGAATTAAAGCTCCTAATTCGAACTACCATTACTCCTCATTGCAGGAGGAGTAACGGTATTTCAAGTTAGGAGTTTTAATTCGAACTACCTAACCCGTGCCGCGTGTAGCTGCGGGCAGGTAGTTCGAACTACGGGGCATTTAAAAATGGTGGCGCTCGGGAACATGCAAATAAAGCCCGAGATATTTAAATCCCAGGCTTCATTTGCAAGTTCGAATGACTACATTAGCCACCCTAGTTTGAACTAGGGTGGCAGTGTAGACATACCCTTATAAAGTATTGCATAAACATTGCCTACATTTGTGAACAGTTTATAAATTGCTTAGAGAACAGATATGTTTATCCGAGTACATGCTATTTCATTTAATACACTCTTTTAGGGCAAGGTGGTCGTGATTATTATCTAGATTTCAACTGCACTGAAATAAGATCAGTAGCGGAGGCTTCATTGGACTTGTCCATATCTGGAAGTATCAAGTGGAAGCCAAGGCCAAATTTACTTGAGTTTATTGGCAGCCTATCGTAAAATATAGCACTCTGTGAGAAACAAATTATGGAATCTTAAATTAATACTACTAGACTAGGAACAGGAATCTGAACAACATGCTTAATGAATAAAAAGCAGTACTTACTGTGTGTGTGGAGGGGAGGGGACACTTTCTGACACAAAGGCTCCAACACTCTCTTCATAGTTTTTCTATGGCTCCACCAGGGAGTTTACAGTGGCGGAGTTGTTATGATGCAGCCTCATCACTGTAAGCTCTCTATATTACTGCTTTAAGCCAATAGGAGACATTTTGCCTGTCTGCTTAACTACTCCACACCGCAAGCAGTAGTAGCTATGATGATGGGCGAGTTCCTCCAGCCTGAACAGGGCTGTCCACAGCAGCACCTATGATCTGTGTAACATGTCACTCGAGCTTTTTACACCATTGAATGACATACATTATACAGCAATATGTGCTAGTGTAGACACAGCCTTACATATTAATTTGAGGCTAAATAAAATATAAACATCTGATAAGAGATTGGCATGTGAGATGATGGTCTGTTGCACATCCATCCTCCTGACACTAAAATAGTTGGAAGAACTATATTATCTGGCTTCAGAACAGAAAAAGCTGCAAGTTTTTTGGCCTTTCTTTTGCGTGTCCACGGAGAAGATTATTCTGTTGGTTTTAGCCTGAGGCCCTTATCTTTTGATGTATATGAACAAACTCCTGCCCAGAATACACCACTGAAGATCAGAGTGTAGGATCAGAGTCTTGGTTTGATGGTTTAAATTTAAACATAAAATTCAACTGGTACCTAAAAGGCTTAGTATCACAATGGGAGATGCATATGTAACACTGACAGACCCTGGTCCTCTGTGCACAGAACTGAACCTAGAACCTCTGGATCTTAGCACATGAACCTCTACTACATGAGCTAAAAGCCAGCTGGCTAGTAGCAAAAGCAGTATAGTAGACTCATTATTCTCTCTGTAAGTGGGACAATACCCAGAAGGTGTGTGGGTTACACATACACAAATAACAAAGAGTCACATAAAAGAACTATAAAGTCACTTTAAATAACAACAAACACCAAAAGATGGACAACCATGTCTGAGAGGATAAAATTCGAAGCAGGCACCAACTTGCCATCACTCCAAGGCAGGGGGAGGTAGAGCTATGGGCAGCTCTGACCTATCAGCAAAGAAGCCTATCCATGCAGGATAAGGTTTCTCCATAAGAGCAAATGCTTTGCTGCTCTTTTGAGTAGGAATAAAATGCACAAAGTGTGTTCCTGAAGACAGTACACACACTGGGGGGTTAGATATGATCTTCTTCCAGCAGATCACACTCTCCTGAGAGCTGCTGCAGACCTGAGTACAACAGTCATTGTGACTGCACATATAGACTGGTGTGAGGAGTAAGTGTTTTCTTTGGCTGCTTATGTAACAAAAGAGAACCTTTCACTCTCTTGTGCCATTGTCTTTCAGTGCAGAGGGCAGGATAGAGTCTATTCCAAAATAATTTAGACTACCAGATATTTAGAGATTTCTAGTTGTTAAATATCCAGGTATTCCACTTTTCTGGTGTTTCTCTTCACCCACTTGTTTTCTCATCTGTAAAATACATTCTTGATTGGCTAATGTGCTTACACAGTAAATTGCAAGTTCTATACTACTACTCTGTTTTCAAACAGTGATTCATGAAATGTAGCCTCCCACATTATTATGAATAATAAGGTTGATGGAGCACTTTTACTATATTAGGTTATCTAAGGAGGAAATTTATTATTTTAAAGCCATCACAATTTTTATGTTAAATTATTTGTAAAAATAACACCATGTAAAATATAGATTTATTTGGGTTACTAGAGAAAATTATTTTCTGCTTAACTCACATGAATAAAACACCAACAGTGAGCTAGTGATTGGTGTAGAAATAATTAATCTATTTCATAAGATATTCACAAGAATGAGAAAGCTTGCTGCCAATTTTGGGATGGGGTGCAACTGAATAAAAACCATGGACGATTAAGACAAAATGTTCCTTCTCTTCCTGCAGATAGAAAGATACAAGGTTAAATTTAAATAAGTAAATCAGAGGATAATATAGTGACCTCATAGACTTTAAAGTCAGAAGGGACCATTATGATCATCTAGTCTGACCCCCCGCACAGTGCAGGCCACAGAATCTCACCCACCCCCTCCTATAATCCTCTCACCTATATCTCAGATATTGAAGCCTTCAAATACTTTGAAGACCCCAAGATGCAGAGAATCCTCCAGCTGTGATCTGTACCCCATGCTACAGAGGAAGGTGAAAAACTTCCAGGGCCTCTGACAATTTACCCTGGAGGAAAATTCCTTCCCGACCCCAAATATGGCGATCAGCTAAACCCTGAGCATGTGGGCAAGACTCACCAGCCAGACACCCAGAAAATTCTCTATAGTAACTCCTATCATCCCTCCATTGACCTATTTACCACTGATAATGAATGGTCAATTAGTTACCAAGATCATGTTATCTCATCAAACCATCCCCTTCATAAACCCATCTAGTTTAATCTTGAAGCCAGATAGATCTTTTGCCCCCACTACTTCCCTTGGAAGGCCGTTCCAGAACCTCACTCCTCTAATGGTTAGAAACCTTCGTCTAATCTCAAGTCTAAACTTCCTACTAGCCAGCTTATAACCATTTGTTCCTGCGTCCACACTGGTATTAAGCTTAAATAATTCCTCTCCCTCCCTGGTATTTAATATATTTAAAGAGTGCAATCATGTCCCCCCTCAGCCTTCTTTTGGTTAAGGTAAACAAGCCAAGCTCCTTGAGTATCCTTTCATAAGACAGGTTTTCCATTCCTCGGATCATCCTAGTGGCCCTTTTTTGTACCTGTTCCAGTTTGAATTCATCCTTCTTAAACATGGGAGACCAGAACTGCACACAGTATTCCAAATGGGGTCTCACCAATGCCTTGTGTAAAGGCACTAACACCTCCTTATCCCTACTGGAAATACCTCGCCTAATACATCCCAAGACCGTATTAGCCTTTTTCACGGCCATGTCACAATGGCGGCTCATAGTCATCCTATAATCAACCAGGACTCTGAGATCCTGCTCCTCCTCTGTTACTTCCAAATGATGTGTCCCCAGCTTATAACTAAAATTCTTGTTATTAATCCCTAAATGCATAACCTTACACTTCTCATTATTACATTTCATCCTATGGCTATCACTCCAATTTACAAGGTCATCCAGATCTTCCTGTATGATATCCTGATCCTTTTCTGAATTGGCAATACCTCCCAACTTTGTGTCATCCGCAAATTTTATCAGGACACTTCCACTTTTGGTGCCAAGGTCAGTGATAAAAGGATTAAATAAAATTGGCCCCAAAACTGATCCCTGAGGAACTCCACTAGTAACCTTCCTCCAACCTGACAGTTCACCTTTCAATATGACCCGCTGTAGTCTCCCCTTTAATCAGTTGCTTATCCACCTCTCAACTTCCATATTAATCCCTCTCTTTTCCAATTTAACCAATAATTCCCCATGTGGTACTGTATCAAATGCCTTACTAAAGTCGAGGTAGATTAGATCCACTGCATTTCCTTTATCTAAAAAATCTGTTACTTTCTCAAAAAAGGAGATCAGGTTGGTTTGTGGCACCTTTTGTAAAACCATGTTGTAATTTGTCCCAATTGCCATTAGCCTCAATGTCTCTAACTACTTTGAAACAAAATACAGGACTATGTAGCACTTTAAAGACTAACAAGGTGGTTTATTAGATGATGAGCTTTCGTGGGCCAAACCCACTTCCTCAGATCAAATTGTGGAAGAAAATTGTGACAACCATATATATTAGTATTAGTATACTAATATATATGGTTGTGACAATTTTCTTCCACAATTTGATCTGAGGAAGTGGGTTTGGCCCACGAAAGCTCATCATCTAATAAACCACCTTGTTAGTCTTTAAAGTGCTACATAATCCTATATGTTGTTTCAGCTACACCAGACTAACATGGCTACATTTCTAGCACTATTCTAACTACTTTCTCCTTCAAAATTTTTTCCAAGATCCTGCATACTACAGATGTCAAACTAACAGGCCTATAGTTACCCGGGTCACTTTTTTTCCCTTTTTTAAAAATAGGAACTATATTAGCAATTCTCCAGTCAAATGGTACAACCCCTGAGTTTAGAGATTTATTAAAAAAAATTTCTAATGGACTTGCAATTTCATGTACCAGTTCCTTTAGTATTCTTGGATGAAGATTATCTGAGCCCCCTGATTTACTCCCATTAAGCTGTTCAAGTTTGGCTTTTACCTCGGATATGGTAATATCTACCTCCATATCCTTAGTCCCATTTGTTATGTTACCATTATCTCTAAGCTCTTCATTAGCCTCATTAAAAGCTTGATGTGAGCTTGACCTCAATGTGAGCATACACGTTTTGCATTTAATTATGTATGCAGTCAGGCCTGTGGCCATTTTATCAAACATCTAGGGCTAGCACTTGTAAAGTTTAGTCTCCCAAAGTCATCAGTTGCCTCCCACTAATAGACAGTTCCATTGTTCCCCAGTCCACCGAGGGAACTTGTGATAATCAAGTTTACAATGACTAGTTCTGTAATAACTTGGGATGGGCTGATTCCACTTATTTTGGCATTATTCATATACCAAGAACTAGCTATTATGTCTGTTGGATATTAGCTAAAAACACCAACAAATTAAAACTAGCTAAAAAACATTAAGTCCATGTAATTACATTTAATTACTTCATGTAACTACATTGAATTACTATTTAAGAATATATAGTGAACCACAGTAATTACAGTTAGTTACAGTAAGAGTTCTGTATTCCCAGGCATTTCTATTTTTTAGGAAATTAGAGCCAAGTATTCATTACTATCCAAAGAATAACTTACTGGTATCTGTATCTTGCCCCAAATGCTGGACAATAAATATGTGTTAGGCACTTTGTGAACATTCTTTATATTAGAATTTAGCCAGGTCTATTTCTTTCTTTCTAGGCATCTTAGCATGTTTTCTTCTGAAGAGTTCTATTCATGATTCAAGTAGATTGAAGGTATCCTTTGCTCAGGCTAATGAGACTAATCACTCCAAACTCTAATGCCAGTATATTTATCTTGACACTTAATGCTGGCAGTATCATAGCAGTCCCTTGATCACACATAGGGTACGTCTAGACTACAGGCTTCTGTCGACAGAAGTTTTGTCGACAGATACTGTCGACAAAACTTCTGTCGACAAAGAGCGTCTAGACTACATTGAGTTCTGTCAACAAAGCAAGCTGCTTTGTCGACATGGTAGTGTAGACGCAAAGGACAGTTTACATGCAATAACACCTTCTGTCGACAGAAACTCTGTCGACAGAAGGTGTTATGCCTTGTAAAATGAGGTTTACCAGCGTCGACAAAACTGCTGAGTTCTGTTGACGTTATGTCGACAGAACTCAATGGTAGTGTGGACGCAGGTATAGTTTTGTCGACAAAAGTCCACTTTTGTCGACAAAACTCTGTAGTCTAGACACACCTTATGTAACAATTTCACTTCAATAAAACAGTGGGACTCTCTGGCAACTTTAATAACATTCTAATTTACTTAAAATGATGTATAAGATACATTTGTCCTGTCTGTTAATTAATCCGTAATGCTACATTAATATTTGCTTAGCATTACGTATGATTACATCCACAGGCTAAGTTTTTGTAACTTTGTTCCATGTAAAAATATGTTGCTCATTGGCTAAGCCGTGATCACTTTTGGGTCCTTGCAACTGATTTATTATTGAAGAAAAATTGAGTTCATGAAGCCTAATAGGACATAATTTGCTTGTTTACAATATGTACTTGCTCTTATCCACACTATGTATATGAGCCTTTTTATTGTTAAACTCACGTAGACCCCAACCACGTAGAAGTGTTTGTACAAACTTCAGCTCAAGCCCTCTGAGCTGGCTCCAGGCATGGCTTTGTCACAGTTCCTCCAGGTCTCCAGCTGTCCCCCTTCCAACTGTCATGGAACATGAGCCTCACACTTTTGTCAGGTTCCAATCAGGGCCAAAAGAGCAGCAGCAGATTGTTCACACTGCCCTCTTCTGATCTATTACTACTTAGCTGATTCATCAGGTAATGAAAGAACGTGCAAATCTATGTTCTGTATGAAGAACTGAATTCACAGAACATTTAAAAAACGGGCACAATTTATACCACTATCTTCATGCCATGCAAAACTGTCAAGATGGCTGGTGGAGGTCCAATGGGTATCACACCTTTGTAATTTTCCATGGAAAACTGTATAAAGATATGTCCATTATGCTTAGATAAAATAGTTTTATGACAAGCATCACCCAAGTAATGTTTCATATTCTCTCTATATCAGAAACTCCTATTGTAACTGTTAAAATGCTTTTGTGGGGTTTACTTTAGAAGGACAGAACTGAAGACAACATATAGGATAGGGCAAATACACATACATCAGGGGTGGACAATACAATGGTGGTGGTTTGCCAGGTTTAGTACTGGCAGACTGCCACTACTATATTTACCTGTGCCTCTGCAGGTACCAGCAATTGCATTTTCCATTGGCTGTGGATTGCTGTTCTCAGCCAATGAGAGGAAGCAGCTAGGACCAGGACACCACTTCCTGTGGCTCCCATTGGCTGGGAATGGTGATCCATGGCCAATGGGAGCTGCGATCACCCATACCTGTGGAGGAGCAGGTCAATATAGCACTGGGGGCCCACCAGGAGCTAACCTTAGCAGACCAGATCTGGCCTGTGGGTTGATATTAGCCCACCCCTGATATACAACAATAGTCATTTCAGATCTCAAAAGTAGAATAAGGTTAAGATAAGTGAATGCTACACAAGTCTTTTGCATCTCCTGTGTAACACACAGGGACTTGATTACTTGTAACTTTTCAAATTACAGCCCTCAAAGGGAGGAGTTCAACTCTCACTTCTTGCATCTGTGGTAAAGATGGGTAGCCACGTGGGAGCTGATGAATTCTTCCCCCTGCTCCACACATTTCTGTAGATCGATTAGTAGAAGGGATATTCTGGAATGGGGGATGGGGTGGAGGTTTGCGGTTAGAATTTGCATTCAGTGTGTTTTAGGGAAGATGCTCTTTATCCAGGCTTATTTGCATTTCAAACAGGATATTCCTGTGCCTGGTTATAAAAATCTATACAGTCTCTCTATATTGAGCTACACCCAAGTCAGACTACATGACTTTAAAGTGCTACATTGTACTGCATTTTGCTTCAGCTACCCCAGACTAACACAGCTACATTTCTATCACTATTCTACATGACTTTTGTAATACTAGCTCAGTAACATAAGTGCATGTGTGTCTGTACTTAAAAAAAAATCTTGAATAGACCAAGATTCTGACTCCGTATTTATTTTTCTCACACAATTTCCCGTTTACAGGTTTAAAAGCAGTTTAACATTGATTTAATGGCATCAGAACCCTAACAGCCCACTGTTTTCAGAAGACATTTAAACCTTCAGACGTGCAAGGGTGATGGTCTGGCAGCATCTCCTCGCTTCCTGACCAATTCCCCTAACTATCCTCTTTGAATAGTGGGATGCAGCCTGGGAGAGGAGCAGTTTAGCTAAAGCACTTAGCATTTAGCTAAATCGATCTACCATAGCTAAAGAGCTTTAATGCTGGGCCTCAGCTAAGGTGCTTTAGCTTGATAAACCTGGCTAAGGCACTTTAGTTAAGATTGTTCCCATCCCAACTCCCTGGTGTTTCCTCCCAACAGAAATTGGGGCGCTGGCCTAGAGGCTTCCCCAACTATTCAAATATAACTTCTCTGAAAGCCACTTATCTGAAAAGTGGTCCCAGCTAAACAGTCATTCTTATCATGTCATTCTTTCTGATAATCTAGTTGTGGATGAATTATGTAGTTCATTGGCTCAGAAATGTCAATTTTCAACAAAGGCTTTTGTTTCACATGCTATTCACAGCTTGTAGGTGGTGAGAAATGCTTCTCAGTGTAATTCTCATGGCTATACTGAGCATAATAAGTGAGGCTTTTTGATAAATATTAATTTTGCCAAGCTGACAATTGCCATTCTGGGTCCAATCCAACCAGAAATATTCCCATTGATAACATCAAGCCTGATAAATCTAGTGATAGAGAAATTCATTAGATGTTCTGCCTGTGAAAAGAGTGCAGAGCTGTGTCTAAATGCATATAAAGAATGACAAACATCAACTAACAACTTTTAGGAGCAAGGAGAATAACAAGCCAATGCAATAGCTATATACAAAGTCCTAAGAATTGAGATAGGAAGTGACAGTTATTCACAAACATCTGTTTAGTTGACATATCCTCAAAGTTTCTTCACCAAGGAATTACACAGCTCAGTAGAACTAATATGAGCTACTTCCATCTATTACTTTTATACTAATGAAAACTAGATCACTTTCTTTTTCAGGTAAGCAGGCACTAAAGGTTTCAATGTGAACATTTTAAATCATACACAGTTTCCGTGATCTATCTATTTTAAAATTATACCTTTCTGCTTTGAGCCCTTGTACAGGTAGTTCAGTTTATCAAAGACATTTAAGTGCCTGCTTATCTGAAAAGGAAAGTGATCTAGTTTTCATTAGTGTGAAAGTAATGGACACCAGTAGCACCAGGATTCTTCTTAAACAAAGCTGTTGGAATGCATTCAGCTTCCTGTTGAGTACTGCCACATTTCTGAGGCATAAAGTATTATTGAAAGGATAACAACTTTGAATAATCTCATTTTACCCTGCAAATACATCTTGCTCTTCTAGACGTTTGACAAACAGACCTAGACAGATTAGAGGATTGGGCTAAAAGAAATCTGATGACTGATGAGGCTCAACAAGGACAAGTGTAGAGTCCTGCACTTGGGATGGAAGAAACCCAAGTACTACTACAAGCTACGGACCACCTGGCTAAGTAGCAGTTCGGCAGAAAAGGGCCTGGGGATTACAGAGGATGAGAAGCTGGATATGAATCAACAGTGTGCCCTTGTAGCCAAGAAGGCAAATGGAATATTAGGTTGCATTAGGAGGAACATTGCCAGCAAATCTAGAGACGTGATTATTTCCCTTTATTAGGCTTTGGTGAGGCCACATCTGGAGTATTGCGTCCAGTTCTGGGGCCTCCATTATAGAAAGGATGTGGATGCATTGGAGATGGTCCATCAGAGGGAGACCAAAATGTTTAGGGGTCTGGAGCACATGACCTATGAGGAGAAGCTGAGGGATCTGGGCTTATATAGTGTGCAGAAGAGAGGAGTGAGGGGAGATTTGATAGCAGCCTTCAACTTCCTGAAGGGAGGTTCCAAACAGGATGGAGAGAGGCTGTTCTTAGTAGTGACCGATGGCAGAACAATGAGCAATGGTCTCAAGTTACAGTGGGAGAGGTCTAGGTTAGATAAACTACTTCACTAGGAGGGTGGTGAAGCACTGGAATGGGTTACCTAGGGAGATGGTGGAATCTCCATCCCTAGAGGTTTTTAAGTCTCGGCTTGACAAATCCCTGGCTGAGTTGATTTAGTTGGGATTGATCCTGCTTTGGGCAGGGGGCTGGACTTGATGACCTCCTGAGGTCTCTTCCAGCCCTATGATTTTATGAAAATGATCTACTGACTTTACAAGTTCTTGCCTTCACTTCTTTAGTGAGCTGGCCATTAGTCTTCTCTTCTTCTTCAGTAACCCATTTGCCAGCATTATCTCCATGGTCTTAGTTTTGTAAGTATAGAACTGATAAATCCCATTTTAGCAGTTGCTTCTTTTATACGTACAGGAGTGTTTTAAAAGGTGGTACATAATAGGACCATGTCACCTGCAAAAACTGAGCCTTGCAGCTTCTCTCTTATCCAGACAATATAATTGCCTTCAGTAGCAGCCATCACTCATCACAAAGTATATGATAATGCAGAAGAGAAGTGGGGATAGTGTACCACCATGCCTTACACCAGTACTCATCTTGAACAATTCCATGGCTTCAGCTCTGTCATGACACAGCACACATGTTCACCATAAAAAACCCCCACTGTTATCAAATAGACAGACTTTTCTGGGATTCAATAACGTGTCAGGATCGTCCAGATGTTTTCTTTGTGGACCTTACCAAATGCTTTCATTAAATCAAGGAAGTTAAAACCTTCCTCTATAAATGTCATAAGTCTCAATCAATAAATCTAAATGAATAAATCTAAATAAAGGTAAAAAGTTGCTCTGAACATGACTTCTTAGATGAGCCTATTCTTCCCTGGGTACATCATCATCAACAGGTTTTGTCCCATTCAAAATAAGGCAAAACATTTTTTTTTCAGATACAGAAAGAAAGGTCACCCCCTCCAGTTATTACAAATTACCTGGTCCCCCTCTTTTTAGGGATTTTACAGATAACAGCTTCTCTCATATTTACAACAGATCTCCTTTTATCAAACCATTCTGGGTAAGCTGCACATGTCATTCACCACTACTTCCTCTCTAGCTTTTAATATTTCAGCATCTGTCTTATCATAGTTTAGTGCTTTATCACTCTTCAGCTGGTTTATGGAGTCCGTTACTTTCTCAAAGGCAATTACTTCTACTGAGATAGGTAATTCCACACTTTTTTCACATCTCTCAGTATGTGTTAGTAGTGGTTCCAGGTGGCTGAGCATATCTTGGAAACGTTTTATCCAACAGGATTTTGTATCTCTCCTCTGTGGTTAAAATACTATCATATTGAAATTTTACAATGTCACAGTAGTTCAAGAATTGTGATATCAATTGTTTATATAACAGGAAAATGTTGGTGGTTTTTTTTGTTTTTTGTTTGTTTTTTGAATCCCCTGTCTTGTATGCCTCCTTAGAGTCTCCATTCATTTTTTCCATTCATTCTCTCATGTCTTATGTTTGAACTTAACTCCCTTGTCTACATATGCATTTTCTGGTCGCAGAATAGCTCTTTTACTGCTGTCTTACTCTTGCTAAATTATCTTCTTTACTTCCTTCCTCTATTCAACAAGCCTCTGTGTATTTGGCCAGAACTATTTTTATTTCTTAGATCTTCTCACCCTCACCTTGCATTGGCCTGGCTGCATCCCCAATGGTTCTTTGAAAAATTGCCTTTGTTCTTTTATGTCCTCCATCAGTGATTTTAAGTTTTATGATAATTTCTATGTTGCACAATGAACTGGTGCCTTCACTGTTGGCTCTACTAATGTATTAGTGTCATACATAGCATCTACCTTTTGATATATTACCTTGTTTAGCTTTATTATGACTGAAAGATCTGTGGGCCCAGTGCTGGGACCTACCATAACAATACAGCCTAATTCCCTTCTCATTTTCACCATACCAAGTGCAATCAAAATTAACTCCACTGAAGTCAATGAAGTTAAGTGAGCCTAAGGGTAAGTCTAAACAACATTCTATTTTCGATAGAGGATTTGCACATTCCCACGGAATTTGCATATCTTCTTTCGATTTCACTTTCTAAAGTAGTCTGGATGTGTTTTTTTCAGGAAAAAAACCCTTTTTCGAAAAAAATCCCATGTAAACCTCATTTTTTAAGGAAGAGCAGTTTTTTCTAAAAAGGGGTTTTTTTTTCTGAAAAAAATGCATCCAGACTACTTTCACTTTTGAAAGATCCACTTTCGAAAGTGAGAGCAGAAGAAGATATGCAAATTCCCACGGACTTTGCATATCCTCTTTCAAAAACAACGTAGTCTAGACATAGCCTAATATTGGAATCAAGCTCAAGGAGAATGAATGCACAGACAAATCACAGGGGAAAGCATAATACAGACATCCACAGTAATGATTAAGTAACATTACAGACATCATAATCAAAACTAAAAATGAAACAGAACGGCCTTCAGCCTATACAATGGGGCCAGCTTTACAGGTGGCTGACATGGTCAGAGAAGCAATATAGTCAAGAAACAAGGAACAGGGCGGCGATGGGGAAGGAGGCAGTGGACTTGAGGGTGATGAGAGGAGCCCAGTTAAGCTGTGGGGGTTTGGGGTGGTGGCTGGGGACCCTTGGGAGGCAGTCGGACATGGGGCAATGTGAGGGTGGAAAGAGACTGGGAGAGACAGGAAGGGTCTGGATGATGAAGGCATGGATGGGAAGTGCAGAAAGCCAGTCAGGGAACCAGCAGGAACACCAAAATACAGTTTATTTCCCATAAGGTCAGCCCTGCCTATACCTGAAAAAATGTCCTAATAAACTCTGAGCTTTGGGGAAAAGATTTCAGAGAGACATGAACACGTGTAAGAAAAGTGCTGCATTTGCCCTGCCTCCAAGGTGATTAAGAGATCAGCCACTGACCAACTGAGATCTTCCAGAAGGCTCTGTCAGCTCAAGGACAAGAATGATGTATCCTTGGTGGAACTTCAGGCAGCAGGGGTTTTTTTTATACCATAATTTTGGCTAATCAGTGTGACAGCTCTGAAATGGAAATGCCATGCCATGAATCGCCTGGGTTTGCTTTTTCTTTACCAAAAGTTTGAAGGGATATGGAGTCAATGGGATTGGAAAATAAAGCCCTGCCACAATTACTTTTTTTAAAGATTTTTTTGTTGGGAATGTGGTAGAAATGTACTTCAGACAGTAATGAAGTTTGGTTTCTAGTACAAAGAGTTGTCAGGGAGAAGAAACGCAAAACCTAGTAGTTCTTTTAAGGTCTTGAAAATCTAGCTAAGAGCACTCTTTTGGACCCGTTGACCTTGACGAACAGCAGTGCCAAGAAGCAAGGCCTTTGCATACCTTGACATGTTAGGAAAGATTCCCTAACGGTACAGGATTGGGGGGGGGGGGGGGAGGGAAGGGGCGGTAGGCAGCAAAAGGGAAATCCAGCAAAATACAAGTGTGTGTCACACTGGTTAACCACAATAAGGAAGCCTGAAATCACAGAATCATAGATTAGTGGAATTGGAAGGGACCTCAAGAAGTCATCGAGTCCAGTCCCCTGTTCTCATAGCAAGACCAAGCACTGTCTACATCATCCCTGATAGATGTCTATATAACCTGGTCTTCAATATCTCCAGTGATGGAGATTCCACAACCTCCCTTGGCAATATATTCCAGAGTTTAATCACCCTAATAGGAAGTTTTTCCTAATGTCCAACTTAAACCTCCCTTGCTGTAATTTAAGCCCATTGCTTTTGGTCCTATCATCAGAGGCCAAGGAGAACAATTTTTCTCCTTCTTCCTTGTATCAGCCTTTTAGATACTTGAAAACCACTATCATGTCCCCTCTCTGTGTTTTCTTTTCTAAACTATACAAGCCCAGTTCTTTCCATGTTACCTCATAGGTCATGTTTTCTAGACCTTTAATCATTTTTGTTGCCCTTCTCTGGACTTTCTCCAATTTCTCCATATTTTTCTTGAAATGTGGTTCCCAGAACTGGACACAATACTCCAACTGAGGCCTAATCAGTGCAGAGTAGTGAGGAAGAATGACTTCTCATGTCTTGCTCATGTCATTCATATGTATATGAATGACATTGGCCCACTGGTTTATTCCCACTGAAGCTCCATACAGTGAACCTAATATTTTGTCTGTTAGACCCTCCAATAAGAAACCCTGAAATTGAATAGGATGGTTTTAGAATATAGTTTATGGGTTTATGTTAGGCCTATATTATTTTATTATAGCTTTGAAATTGGTAATGCAGCATTTGAAGAATTTGGAAATTACCTTTTCATCTCTAGGTGAATGAGGATGATATACTTAAATGTTACTTTTTCTGTGTACAAATTTTGTTGGTAATTAATTGTGTAACACTGGTCAAGGATTTTCTTTGTGATTTGATTTAAGTGTTTCAGTACACGACTCAAATCTTTTAACTGATTCTGAAGAGCTCCTTCTTCCCTCCATCCACAACAATAAATACTGGATTATGGAACAAATATAATCCAAAAATGGCCAAATCCCAAAAGCAGCCTTAATTGAAACAAACGTCCCACTAAAATCAATAATACTTGACAGTAGCTAAGGTAGCCAGATTATCAGCTAGTGTAAATCAGCATAGCTCCATTCAAGTCAATAACAATTTGTTGCTTAAAACCAGCTGAGGGGTGATCATTTCATTTTAAAAGATTTTCAATTAATTAGAGCTGAGTCCATACATTGCACAAAACAATCTCATATTAATTTAATTTTAAGACTTATACAGTACATATAAAGCACCTGAGTCCACAGTATCAATGCAATCCTCTTTAGCTTGCTACTGCTATAGCGAAATCCACTAAAGTGAAAGCCTACGCTCAGAATTACACAAATATTCCAGAACACTATTAAACAATCTGTTAAACCTTCATTGATCCTCCTGTATTTTTTATATTTTGGAGCAAGTTTTGCTCAGCATGAACTGCCAGATTTGATATAGGAAAAAAATTGACACAACCCAATCCTTTTCAAATGAGGATGATCCTTTCTGATTCCACAAATATGTGGCAGAAGTAACAAGGTTAATAGCCACAATAATCGGAAGATTTAACAAGGAATACTGCTACAGAATTATCTTTCATGTAAAAATCACCTCAACAATATATTTGCCAAGTGAATTCAAAGAAATTTCTCATAACTGATGGAAATCTCAGAGTAAATACACTACAGGTAAAAAGGAATGGTGCCTACGTTTACCCACAGGAAGCTGTAAAAAGCAAAAATGGGAAACCAAAACAAAAGGATTTTCACCATAATTTCCTAATTGTTATATATATGGCAATGCCTAAGAGTCCCAGTCATGGAGCAGGGCTCTATTGTGGTAGGCTCTGTGCAAACACAAAAATATCTGTTCCTGTCCCAAAAAGTCCCTATTCAAGTACATTGTAACCTACCTGGATGAACCTCAGATTTCTAAAATTAGGTCAAAATCCCCAATGTCTATTGATTACAGTGAGACTTCTTGTACTACTTAGTCAGTTTGTATAATATTTCCCCTTGTGTCTGAGCCAGAGAAGATGAGAATCTATAAACCCCTAATTCAGGTCCCCTGCCTCTTTAGCTTAAACTGTAGACACCCATGCTACCCAACTCTGGATGTCCCTGGGCCAATGCCCTGGCGCTGGTCAAAACAGGGGCTGTTACCTAAGTTTGTTTGATGCCCCCTAGAAGTTCCAACACCAGTAATTGTATGGTGTAGCAATCAATAACTTAGTTCTGCCATGGACTCTTTTTCTGTACTACTTCTTGAAAAACCACCAAAGCATAAAGTCAATATATTATAAAGTTTGATGAGAACATTAGTGCTCTATGTATCCACTGACTGGATCCATAACAGCAATAACCTACTGGTTGTTATTAGTAGTGCATGTGGTAGGCATCAAATACTAGAAAAAATACAGAAAAGTAATAGCCAGACAAAATCCTATTACAAAGAATGAGGTAATTTCTCCTGCAAATGATTCCACAGTCCCTAAAGATATCATGTTATTATAAGAACACATTTAAACAAACATAAAGCTAAATGAACTCATAATATGCTGCCTCTGCTACAGCAAGCAAGGTATAAATAGGGAACAAGGAAACTTAAGATTCAAGAACAGAAAGGAGTATGAACAAAATCAGATGCAGGTCCAAAACATAGTAAATTCTAGGACTGAACTCTCATCAATGTATGGACCTTTTAATAATGAATATTTCCATTTTTTGTTATGTTAGTAGTATACAGTATCTTCTTGGATTTTTTTAAAATAAAATACTTTTAAAACAAAATTGAGTTTAATGATTTACAATCTGCCTTTTGAAAAAAAAAAGATCTAATATCAATATTCACTGGCTAGAAGCTAAAGCTAGATAATTCAGACTAGAAATAACCTACACGTTTTTAAGTTTGAATGACTTATTAAGTCATGTAGTGGATTTTCCATCACTGAACAATTTAAAATCTAAATTGGATGTATTTCTATGAAAGACATTATAAATATAGTGAATTAAATTCTGTGATCTTTATTATGCTAGAGGTCATAATGGTGCCTTCTTGGCCTTAGAATTTCGGAATGTATGTAATATATCTTTTATTTTTTTGGTGTATGTAGTTACACAACAATTAGTATTTTGGTTTCTGTGTATTGCACTAAGAGTCTTAGAAGTGATCTGTCTGCAGAGTCAGCTTCCATTTTGTGCTGGAGAAAAGCTACAGCAAGTTACAGATGAGAGAGACACCTTGTTCTTACAGCGCTTTTACTTTTGTCTTCTTGGGTCTATTTTACTTAATCTCATATATAGTTACTATTTGTTTATGGAAAACATGCCAGATTCAAAACCTTTGCTATATTAAAGAATTGTATTTTCCTTCCTAGCAGGATACATCACGTGGAATGTAAATTGAAGAAAACAAAGGAAAAACAGCAATGATTTCAGCCAGGTGATGGATCATAATATGGATACAATAAGAAAAGTAGCATAGGTGTGGAAAACAGTATATGGATTCTGTAAAACTGTTAAAGACCAAATTGGTTTGTTTATGAATGAACACTGCCTACTTAATCGGATGATAATTACAGTGCTTTCATAAAGTCTACAATATATACCACAACGTTAATATCAATGAGGTTTAATTTTTAATCAGTATTCATAGAATAAAGAAATCTAAAAGCCCTAGTATGTCAATTTTTCAAAACCCTGTAGTTACAAATATATATATAAATATATAAGATATTTTCTACAGAGTAGCATCACCAGTAACAGTGGAGTTATGCTGCTTATCATACACATGGAGACACAATTTGTTTCTTAGCCAGGGGCAGGACACTCTCACAGACTTTGGGAAGTAGTCCATTCTTCACTTACAGGCAGCCTCCCCAATTTGAAACAAATACTCACCATCATCTATACACTACACAACAGAAAAACTAACCCAGGAACCAATCCCTGCAACAAACACCATTGCTACTTCTGTTCTCATATTTACACCGTCAAGGACCTAACCACATAGGCCAACTTGTTCACCTGCACATCTACTAATGAGATACATGCCATCATTTACCAGCAATGCCCCTCTGTGGTGTACATTGGACAACGTGGACTGTCTCTATGTAAAAGACTGAATGGACACAAATCAGACTTCAAGAAGAGTGACATACAAAAATCAGTGGGCATTTAAACCTTCCTGGACACACAGACTTGAAAGTTGCCGTTCTTAAGCAAAAAACCTTCTAAAACAGACTGCAACATGAAATTACCACACTGGAATTTATATGCACATTTGACACCATCACAATGGGTCTGAACAGAGATTGGGAAAAGTTATCTCATTACTCAATAATTTTCCCCTTTAGGTATTCTCACCTTCTTATCACTGTTGGAAATGGGCCACATCCACCCTTAATAACACTGTTGGATCTCTCCCATCTCTGTATTTATGTATATATATCCCTGTCATGTGATTTCACTTCATGCATTTGACAATGTGAGCTACAACTCATTGTTTTTCTTATACAGGCAGTCCCCAGGTTACGTACAAGATAGGGACTGTAGGTTTGTTCTTAAGTTGAATTTGTATGTAAGTCGGAACTGGTACATATTGTAGGGGAAACTCTAGCCAAACATTTCTCCAGAGCTCAGTTTTATTCTCCCACACCTCACTTCCCTCAGTCCTTTATTCTCAAGCTGAGGTGTCTGCTGAGAAAAGCCACTCCGCATCTCCCTGGTCCGCTGGGGGGGTGGGCGCTAGCTTTGCGTCTCCCTGGTCTATTGGGGGGAAGCAGCTAGTGTGGGGTTGCCTCACCCCGTTTGTAAGTAGGGATCCGATGTAAGTCGGATCCATGTAACCCGGGGACTGCCTGTATACTCCTATGTATATAACTAGTGTGAGTAGCTTTATTATAACATTATTCATTCTTTTTCATACTTGAAAGTTTGTTGTTAGTATTTACACCAGTCTGATGATGTGAAGGGGCCATAAAATGGGTATATATTATATTTATACTACCTTTAACACCCTTTACACTGTCAGAATGGTACAAACCAGCCTTACTGTAAATGCTGACACGTGTAAAACCTTGGTCTGAAATCAAGAAGATGAAATTCAATCAAAATGAATGGAAAGTGCTACATTTAGGAAGGGAAAATCAAATGCACAATTACAAAGTGAGGAATAAATAGCTAAATGGCAGTACTGCTGCAAAGGATCTGGAAGTTGTAGGATCTGCAAGGATGCCATGCAGTTGCTAAACAGATTAATATAATTCTGAGGTGTATTAACAAAAGTGTTGTATGTAAGATACAAGTGATCATTGTCCTACTTTACTTGGCATGGGTGAGACCACAGCTGAAGCCGTGTGTCCAGTTGTAGGTACCACATTTTAGGAGAGATGTGGAGAACATGCAGATGAAAGCAACAAAAATGATAAAATATTTAGAAAACTTGACCCGTGAGGAAAAGTTCAAAGAACTGGGTAGTATTAAGAAGTCTTATAACAGCCTTCCAATTTGTTAAGGACTGTTATAAAGAGGATGGTAATCAGCTGATCTTCATGACCACTGATGGTAGGACAAGTATTGGGCTTAATTTTCTTTGGGAAGATTTAGGCTGGATATCTGAAAAATCTTTCCTAGCTCTAAAGATATTTAAGCACTGGAATAGCCATAGAAGGGAGTTTGTGGAATCCTCATTATAGGAGGTTTTAAAAAACAGATTAGACAAACACCTGTCAGGGATTCTACCTCAGTGTAGGGACCTGGTCTAAATGTCCTCTTGAGGTCTCATCCCACTTTTCTATGATTTTATGTGGCTGGGCCCCTAACTCTCTTGTGGTAACTCACTTGTGGGACAATGTTTTTCTTTAAGAGTTTTTAAATTAAACCTTGATTCTTCATTGGTTTCTACACACAGAAGTTTATTTAACAAGAGGCTTTGATGGCAAACATTAACAAAGATAGTACATGTTGAAGATTGAAGTTCTATTATAAATGTGTTAAAGGAATAGCCTGTAGGTATGCAAACAGTTGATTGATTAAACAAATGTATATACTAACATTCCTAATATCCACACAAACATTTTTCTCGTACACAAGTTTTACTTGTTTTTGAGAAAATGCTATTTCATTTCTATTTGCATTTCCCTTTTAACATAAAAAATACATCAAGTAATTATGTGGCTGATTCTGTAAACCTCACTATCATGAGTATAATCCTTACTCATGTGATGGTTTTCCTAGTTGAGTTCATTGGCAGCACCAGCATTCTTCTCTACTTGCAGATGGTGTCCCCAGGCATTTGTGTACATGTAGGAGAAAAGACACTCTTTGGACACTCCCACTAACCACATACTTTCACTTTGAACATAGTTCTGAACTCTGTTTTCTGTGAACACTGTAGGATAGTTTTACTTCATACTCTTTTGCAATAGGGACATACTAGAAGATGTGAAACAGAACCACACCTAACATATTTAAAAACAAAAATAGTACTAGGTAAGACAGTTTGATGCTCCAACACATAGCTTCAGAAAAATATCTGTGGACTCTAAATCATCCCTGCATGAACAAAATAATGCAACTGTGTGTGATATTTTAATAATACAAACCACAACAAAGAAAAAATGCAAAACAACCTTCAGAGAACAGAAACACTTAAGCATGAAATTATGAGATTAGTTTCTGAGCTTTCTGAGGCAGGAAAATGACTGACAGGAAAAAGAAAGCAGTCAGTGATTGCTAGAACTTGTTCAACTCCAAAGACTAATCTATATGATCTGTATGTACAGTGTTGCCGTGGTGATCGTGCTTTTATGAAGCACTTGATATAATAATATGGAATACTGCTTGAGTTAAATTTGTTATACGATACAGCTAAATTCTAATATTATAGACAAATTGATTAAAATAGTTTTTTGTCTTCAAAGGTGAATAGCAAAATGCCCCTAAGTATGTATGAAACATTATAATGAACATTTCATTTGCCTTGCCAATTGAGCACTGCATCAAATTCACAGAGGCCTTTCCTTGACATTTTGGTCTCTTTCCTTTCAAGTTAACTTTTTCTGACTTCCATTACTTTCGAAAGAAAGCTATTCTTTGTATAAATTTTCGAATCCATTTGCAATATAATCTTATACTTGACTGACAGCATGCAGAGAAATCATTTCACTTTGATGCAATGAAATTTACTATTATATCATTTCATGCTGTGTCTTTCTGAGCAGAAGTATTCTGGATTTGAAACTGGTTACTGATGTTGTGAAAACTGTAACAAAAAAAAACCCCTTTTGCTAACCCACTTTATGTTACAAATTGACACATCTACTACAGCTCAATCTTCACACCAGTTGAATCACCAAATTTCTAATACTGCTATTCCCAATACTTAGAGGGAAAATAAGCAGACACCTCTGTTCAGTTATTTATAAAGCTGCTCATAAAGAGTCATATTGGACTGAAATTTGACATAGGAGTTTTCAGTCTAGAAGGGAAGACACACACACATTTTAAAATTTGTCAACTATTTGTGTTCTTGGTTTCTATGATGGAATTCTCTGCTGGGTTTTTTTTCCTGAAGATCCTATTAATAGAAAATGCTAGCTCTGAGAATGGATATTTTCCACTTGGCCATATCACAGCCAAAACATTTTGGCAGCAGCCATAAAAGCTTCCTCATATGTGTTTCAAGCCTATTTTGAAGAGTCAAACTCTCCAGGTAAGAACACAGTTCCCTCTCCGTTCCCCTTCAGGTCTTTGTTTCTCTCTTCAAACTATCAGAAAGAAAGAATGTCAGTTAGGATGTTTTGTGCTGTGAATATCTAATAAAAGGTGCATTGAGTCCACTAATATTATTTCATACTGGCCACCAAGTGGCCTATATTGTCATTTTCAGTTATTAACCTAAGTTGGATTCGAAGTGGTGCTGTATAGAATAAAGACTTTGCATCTCCCAAGTCAACTAATTCACCTTGTCATTCAGCACAGGTGACAGATTTTACACAGAAACCTTGACAACTTCCCCTGTTTATGCACATAGCCAAAATACCATGGATAATGGCAGAAGAAACTTATCATCACCATCTTGCTGGCAGCCTTGTTGATGGATAAAAGTGCACTTTAACCTCTATGGTCATTTAAGCTTCCATTTAGTGTCAGAAACAAAGTTTTTAGGTATTTTTAAGGATCACAAGAAAAAACAGAGGAGACATAGTTTGACTTTTGTGCTTCTGAAGCACAAAATCACTAAGTGGGACTACTCAAGCTTAAATTTAAGCATACGCTTAAGTGTTTTGCTGGCAGGATCAAGCAGTTACCAATCATGCTCAAGCTGATATGGTGATAATATCACCTCTTTAGAATGGTAGTTTCAGATGCAGTTTGGGAAAAAAAGGCCCCATATTTGAATAGTTATCTGTATTGTATGTACTATGTGCAAGTCTTACATTTTTTATTTTAAGAAGGCATAAGTTCTGTGCTGGAGAAGAGAAACAATAACCAAAATCCTGGTTACCCTGGCACTTAATTTCAATAAATTTAAATGCTTGGATGATTGGAGACACAAGAAGGAGGAGTAAGTCAGGCCACAGACTTATTAAGAGAAAAACCAGAACTCCTTCGTTAATATTTTCATATTGCTATGCATGTTGGAGAGAGGATGGTGGAAAAAATTACAGATGGGTATAGAAGAGCCTAGGTTTCATGACACAGATAATAATTTAAAGTGTTGCTCTCACCCCCACAAGAAGTTTTCAAATTATGATACTTTAGTTGTACTGAAGCCTTACTTCCACTTTTAGAAAAGTCATTTTTAAAGAGGCACACAGTAACTATGCAGATGATACCTGAGGCAGATCATCCAAAGGCTGTCAGCTGCCTTACCAGAAAATGTAGGCCCCATTAAATTGGGGTGATAGTGCTTCATACCATCCCCTCCTTCAAAAAGTACACCTGGAAGGGATAAGGACCCCGGTCTTTCTGAGGGTATGTCTACACTACCCCGCTAGTTCGAACTAGCAGGGTAATGTATGCATACCAAACTTGCTAATGAAGCCCGGGATTTGAATTTCCCAGGCTTCATTAGCATAAAGCCGGCGCTGCCATTTTTAAAAGCCGGCTAGTGCGAACCCCGTGCCGCGCGGCTACATGCGGCACGGGCTAGATAGTTCGAACTACGTAGCCATTCCGAACTATCTGTACTCCTCGTTCCACGAGATATGGGTTGTAGGTCGAGGAAGAGCGAAGGTTGTAACTGTGATGCTGTTGATTTCCAAATTAAATTTCAGAGGTGACTTAGGTGGGCAAAACATGACTGTCCAGTGGATGTTTGAGACAGCAATAGGAACAGCCATTCTGACTACTGTGAAGTGTGATTTTAAATAATCACAAACGATTATGTCTACAGAAGTGAACTCCCCACTAACGCCATGATGGGCCATGATGCTTCAGTACTAAGTCAAAGTGATAAGTCTCAGATGGGTTAGCCACATTAGTTTATAAGGGCATGTCTACACAGTAGGGCAAAAATCAAATTAAGCTACGCAACTTCAGCTACATCAATTGCGTAGCTGAAGTCGAAATAACTTAATTCGACTTTGTGTACACAGCAGGAAGTTGAAGGAAGAACATGCTTCCTTCGACTTCCCTTACTCCTTGTGAAATGAGGGTTACAGGAGTCAGAGTAAGAAGTCCTCCAGCTCGCCATTATTTCAAAATAATGGCTTGTTGTGTAGATGCACTTTTTGTTACTTTAGAATAACATCAATTATCCTGAAATAACACTGCTGTGTAGATATGCCCTAAACTGAAAAAAATTTAAAAAACAATGAATGGTCCTGCAGCATCTTAGAGACTAACAAAAATGTAGATAGTATCATCAGCTTTTGTGGGCAAAACCCATTTATTTCTTCAGATGAATATTCATCTTCTTCATCTGAAGAAGTGGGTTGTGTCCATGAAAGCTCATGATACTAACTATATTTTTGTTAATCTCTAAAGTGCTGCAGGACCATTCACTGTTTTTAAAGTTTTTTTTCCAGAGTAAGAAGTGTTAAGACAAAAACTCTCTGTGGCATGTAGGTCCCTTGGCATTTAGGTGTAGAGGGAAGGAGTCTTTCATCCATTACTGGCTTAGTCCAACTCAGGGCATCATCCATTATCTGATGAAATCACATCTTGAGATGATATACAAATTGATATTACATATCATTACTACCTCTTACATCCTGTTCCTGTAATATCTGGACATAAAGGTATTTCCTTATTCTTGGTTTGGATCCACTCTTGCCATTATTAATTTGCTTTTGGCCTCCCCATTATACATTTAAAATTGTTCATTTTCATTAGCATAGTTTCTTCAAGAGAGTACTGATCTGAAAATAAACCTGAAGAATGATCATGTTATTTGAGAATTCTATTGAGACTATGAGAAGATTTTCTCATGAGGGTTAAAAGATGTGTCTTATTTTCCCTGTTCTGAAAATTCTCTTGAGATATATGAACTTCATGCTTTGGGACTGGATCCTCAAAAGGTACTTAAGCTTTTAGTCTTTCCAATGCCTAACATTAAAGGCCCTTTTCCCCTAGTAGAACCCACAGCTCCTGTTGAGGTGCTCAGGTTCCCTGTGCAAAGCATGGCAGAGTTAGCTGACTAAGAATGAGATTCACAAAAGGCCATATGCTAAATTGGGAGCCACCTAAACTAACTAGTAGGAAATGCTAACGAGAAGGGTGTGGCTTAAGTCCTGCCCTTCCAAAGGAGCTAGGTGCCTAACTCTGGGCTGCAGGGGGGTACCTCCTCTTCCTTGGGATTCACAATTGGGAAGATGGGTATGCACAAGAATAAAAATATGATGCTTTTGGAGAGGGGCGTTCGATACCCCTGTTGTAGCCCAGTGGTCAGAGGAGTTCGCTCTTCCCCTGCAGCCCTGGGGTTGGAGGAGTTCTGGGCCTCTGCCAGTTATTGGGGCACCCGTGCTTCACCCCCTCCCACCTGTGCTTGCCCCTGTCTAGGAATCCTCTCTTAAGAGTTACATACTTAAGCCAAGTTAGCCCTTTCTCACAGAGGAGAAAGTGGCGATTCTCCCCTTATAGCCAATCACCCAGTGATCTCAATACTTACTCAGAATGTGGGAGACCAAGAATCAAATCCCCACTTGGGCCAGAAACAAAGATTGAGCACAAGATTCCCATTTCCCACAATAATGTCCAAACCACTGCAGAGTATCCTGGAGTGAGTCTCTCTTGTTGAAGCTGTTCCTGAGCAGAGACTGGAGCCTGGGTCTCCTAAGTGAGTGTCCTATTCTCTCTTTGTAAATCAATGAATATTTAGGTAGTTATACAAAGTGGAACAGCTTCAACAGGATGGATTGAGAAAGACCCAGGCCAGAACAGCCTACTGTCTAGTGATTAGGGTGGTCACCTGGGAGGATGCGATCTAGTAGATGGTTATGGAAAATGATTCTTGGATTTGGTGAGACTAGGGGTACTGGAATAATTTTATAACAGGGATGCTTAGAGCCATTGAACCAAACTACAAACTTTGTATGTAAAGGAAAGTATGTGGGATGGCCCTGGTCGGGCCAGGATCATTACAGCCAGATTGCGGCCTCCCCTCCTACCTGTGCCACAGCAGAACGGGTGGGGATGGGGAGAAGCACCACCAGCCCTTCCTTGTTTGTTCCAGCACCTATGGGTGAGATAGGAGGGGGGACGGGGATGCCTAGTTGAGGCCCCTGATGGGGCTTATGTACCAAGCCTCTTGATGGTGTCAGCATGTAGGCAGCTTTGTAGAAGATTAAGATCCTATTGAATGACTGTCACTATTTCACATCTGCTCATAGCTCAATGACCTCAAAATGTGTAGTTATTGCGATCTATGGAAACATAATATTGGGGGTTAGTGAAGAATTGTAAAGGTAATGGGAGCAATATTATGCTTTTTCACAGGATTCTTACATACTGTTGTCATTCAAGTTAATGTCTGTGCCCTACCTGTGACCCAACTTAAGCTGCTGTTTGAAAATAAGAATGATTTACATGGCCCTCCTTCCAGGAATATTTGCATATTTGAATCTCTTGGAATGTCTGAAAATATCCATACACAATTACAAATGTGATACTATACTTAGTATACTCCATGTTACGTCTCTAATTCAGCTGCTCAAGCCTCATTAAGGAGTAGTAAGATACTAGCTCCATACGATCTTAAAACTGCTGCTGCACTCACAATCTTTTGCAGCTCATGCTCTGGATCAGCTTCTCTGTATTGCTCTGCTTCACTGGCTCTCCATCTCATTTCAATCACAGCTGAAATCACCTCCCACCCACTTATTACATTCCGCTTAGCCTCTCTCTTCTTCCTCTTATTTACTACTTAAAACTCTATTTTAATCTGTAAAGCATTTTGGGAAAAAGCTTTTAAGAGAAATGCTCAACAGTAAAATTATTTTGTTCTCTAGCTTCATGGTACATGGTACATTTCACTCTGGACTGTTTAAAAAAAGCCTATGCTCATTTTCTACGTACAGCAGTACACAAACAATCCAGGCAGAGTCTACAGAGTACAAATAATTACAAAATCACGGCAAGATTATTGCAGAGTAATTATACTAATGCAATAATAAGAGAAAATACTCAAAAAACAGAGATGGAGTGGGCAGGCATCTACCAGCTGCATTATTACATTTGTTTTCTCTTGTCCCTTGACAAAGGTCTTAGCAGCCAAAGGCTTTATAAAATTACATATATTGCCCATAGTGCCTTACGGTATGTCTACACTAGCCCCCTAGTTCAATCTAGGGAGGCTAATGAGGGCGACCGAAATTGCAAATGAAGTGCGGGATTTAAATATCCCGTGCTTCATTAGCATGTTCCCAGCCAGTCACCATTTTTTAGAAATTGACTAGCCCGAAATAACTGCCCGTGTCTACATGCGTCAGTGAAACGGGATTCCGAATTAAATTGAATTAGCTGGTAAACCTCATTCCAAGAGGTTATTTAAAGGATATTTAAATCCCACGCTTCATTTGCAATTTCGGTCGCCCTTATTAGCCTCCCTAGTTTGAAGTAGGGGACTAGTGTAGACATACCATTAGACTTCTTGGTAAACTTCAGTTATTTTGGCACTCAGAGTGTCATTTTGGAGACCTGTAGAAGCTTAGCTGTTATCTATCTTGCTCAGTTTCCTGATGCTATTTTTGTCTGACTCATTACTTATTCTGAATAATTTACAAAGTTTGAACCATTTGTGGTTTTTTTAAAGTACTTCCGGTTCCTGGCAGAAATATAGAGTTCAGCATTCTTCTAGGCAGCATGAGGCCTTTCCTCATGACTTGGTATGCTGGTCTCATTCAGTAATCTAGGTGTCAGTTATTTTTATCTCTTGGAGAATCAGAAATCCAGTCCATGATTACACATTTAAATCTATTGCTTTGTAAACAGGGTCCTTTTGCTGTGACACTTTCCAAATGTTCATATTTATGGGGCCAAATTCATCCCTAGTGTAGTCCATCAATTTCAGAAAACAGGGATACATTTGGCCCTATGAATTTGTCCTTTTAAGACCAGATGTTACAGTGGGAATTGCAAATCAATGCATGAGTTCTTCTACACAGGACCAGATCACGTTTACATCCTCAAAGATGGAAACAAGCAATTGCATATACCTGATTTGAGTGTGATATGCCAGTTATGGACCAGATGGTGTGTACAGGGGACATGGAGAGGACAGGAAACCTGAAAGCCCTTGTATCTCCCAACACAAGGGCATGCACAATTGCAGCCTCTGCAGCCAAAGACACATGGGGATTACTTCCTCCTAGCCCGCCCAGATAGGTAGAGCACTCCAGGGAAAGGGGAGCCAGGCACATAGATCAACCTTTTCTGCACATGTGTATGGAGGAGCCTGGGTACAGCAGAGAAGAAAGAAGTTGGAAGAGGCTCCAAGGACTCCTATGGGAAGTATGATTTGCATATTTCCTATGGGAAGTATGATTTTCCGGTTCTTAAAATAGCCATCTGTTTTGATGGCACAATCTGACCCCCCTTAAGATACGCCAAGTTTCACACGTGTATGTATATGTGCGCCACTTAGACAAGACACACCCTGAGTGCACCCATGCTGGAAAAACAGGCACTGCTAATAAAAGACTTATATGAGAATAAGTATTTTGCTTCAGCTACAAAGCCAGAATCAGGGGGAGACCAGCCACCACATCTTCTGGACTGAGACAATTGCTCCTTTTCCACAGCCTTTTTGCTAAATCTATTTACTGTGGTGTTAATGTCCCGTGTGGGTCAAATATAATAAAAATGCAATGTTTTATGCAGAAATTAATGCATGCAGGCACAGAAAAAACACAAACCGGTCATCCACTTGGCCTTCACTCTAATTTTAACAGATGTCATTCTCAAAATAGAGCCTGCCACATTGTGCCTTAGACACTGGACCTCTTCACACATAATTTTTCTCCCAGGAAACACTAGATCAGGAAAGTTAAGAAAATGAAAGCAAACACACCTCTCCTTTCATTACTGTCAAACACATGTTAGCTATAGCATTGGTACAGCTTTTTACAGGTTCAAAGCCTTCACAAATGTTATAAAATTAAACCCTACAACATCTGTGGGAGGAGGAAAGGATGTAAGGCTTGTTATCTCCATTTTACAAGAAGAGAGAGTAACAAATGGGTCAGTGGCAGAGCCAGGCCGGAATCCAAATCTCTAAACTCAGTGATCCAGCCACTGTCTTGCTATCGCACCATCTTCCAGTTATAATCCCAGGCTCATTTTGTTTAGGATAGCACTGCTCCCAATGTGTGTGTGTCTGAATAGATGCGATGATCCCTAAACATGCAGATGACCTTCATTTCCCATGAATCTAGTGGCACTGATTCTACAACCTCCTGTGGCTGTGACTATTTCATTCCCTGCCTGCAGTCTATGATGTTTGTTCCTAATATTTAAAATAGAATTTTGTCTAATGGAGACTAAGCCCATCACTTCTAGTTATACTCTCATTAATTAAAGGGAATAATTGGTCCCCCTCTTTATAGCCGTCTCTTAAATGTTTACAGATGGCTATCATGTCTCTCCTCTGTGTCCCTTTCCAAAATAACTAGGACTCAAATCCTTTCTTGATAATTCCTATTTTTCAAATGCTTAAAGAATTTATTATATAAATCTCTGCTTAGGTGCTGGAACAAGGGGTGCTGCTGTATTCCTGGTTTTAAATGGTTTCCATTATATTCAGAGTTTACAGTTTGGTTCAAAGATTCTCAGCATCCCCACTCTAAAACTGTTCCAGCATCACTAACTCTGTCCTATACAAACCAGTCTCTCTGTCTCTGTCTCTGTCTCTCTAAATAATAAAAGGACTGATCCTGCATTCATGATAGTCGATAATAAAGCACCCACTGATTTCAATAGTGACAGATCAGGCTATGGTACACAAGTTCAGTGGAGTAATTCAAAATAATATTAGCCAGTGCTGAGCATACAATGGTTAAATTGTTTTTAATTCATCAAAATCAAGGGCTGTGTCTCACTGCAGAGACATGACAAAGTTTAGCAGTATGATCAGTTGGTATGCACAGTTTCTCTCTCTCTCAGCTATAATTTTGTCCGAAAACCATAACAACAAATCACAGTTTTGTATGAAGTAATTAGCTGTCTCTGTAAGGCAAACCGCAGGAGGTTTAAATTACTATACAGCATATGCTGGGAAGCTACTAATATCATGTTGTACTACCTGGAAAACAGACAGCAGAAAATTGAAGGGGCAAGGAACTAAAGATTTTTCTGTAAGCTTAACCTTAAAAAGAAAATCCAAACTCACCACAAGAAAACAGCTTAAGATGATAAGATGAAATATTACTTTCTTTTAAGCAATCTAAACGTAGTAGAGTATTACATTTAATGTTAATACTTAACTTCCAGAGAGGCATTCTAGATATAGCCAGTACAATACACCTCTTTCTGTTACTAACAGTATACTAGGAACACTCAAAGACACTTGGCAGGTATACAGAATCTAATGTCAGTTAACCAAAACCTGGGCCCAACGCATAGGGTTGCCAATTTTGTAATATTTAAAAACCAGACTCTCCAGCAGGATCACTAGAACCTCTTGCACTCTGCCTCTTCTCCCCAAGCCTCTGTCCTGCCTTGCCTTTTCCTTCCCATAACTCCTTTTGCACCTCCGTCTCCCTTCCCCTGTCACTCACTGCTATTCCTTTCTATCCCATGCCAGGTTAGGAGGGACTTGCCTGAAGAGACATAGCTGGAAGCTACAGCCATCTGACACAGGTAAGCGACAGCCCTGGTGTGGGTGATGAACTGCTGCCTCAGCCACAGTGCCTGGTCTTTGTGTGTCCAATCCATAGATCAGACAGGACATCATGTGGTCCCCTTTTTTACTGGATTTTCAGGTAAAAAACTACGCACCTGGCTACCCTACCAAAGCTACACTTCTAGACTATCTACAACAATACCTGTCTCCCTTTACGCAGGAGTGAGGAGAAGCAGATCTATGTGTGTGTTAAATAATCATGAAATAATTAGGCTGAATCAAAAGACTTGTGGGCTTCACAAACACCACAGATGTCCTCATTAGGCAGGACTGCTGATCAGTCCTCAATCCTAGATTTTCAAATAAATCAAACATATCAGCTATTCCAAGTTTTTTGCAAGAATTTTTTATAAGAAAAATTGCTAGGGGTTGCTACTAGCTCTCTCTGTAATAAAACCTAAAAGTGTATCTGTTTCATTACTAAAGGATAAGCATAAGCCACTAGCATGAGAGACCTCCAAGAGATATAGGCCCGCTGAAATATTTATCTATATAAATTTAAAGAGATTAACTATATTGGTTGCACACCAGCAATTTTATGAATTGCTCCTAATTTTTCAAATGTGGAAACAGACTAAAAGCCTGTAATCACTGGGGCTGACAGCCTCACCAGGCCCATAGGCAAGCTGAGGGGGTCCTGGAAGAGGCAGTACCTCAGGCAGAAGGGACAGAGCTAGGGCTAGGCAGCCCTCAGTACTACCCAAAGTGCGCTGCATGGCAATCAATCAGAAATTTAAGGGATCCAGGGCTCCAACTGTCGCTACCACCATAGTAGCGGCGGCGGCAGACAGGAGCTCTAGGCCATTTGTATCGCTGGGCCCAGGGGCAGTTGCCTCTTTTGCCCTGATGTTTGCCCTGATGTTGCCTCTTCCAAACAGAGTAGCCACAATCTGCATATTGCTTCCATTGTTAACAATGGAACACTGCATACTGCCTCCATTGTTAATAATGGAACACTGCATACCGCCTCCATTGTTAACAGAACCTCAACCTAAGTTTTCTCTTGAACCTGTCTTTACAGAGTCCAAGATGATGGTCAAGTTTATCAATCCAAGAGCTGATATCTTCAAACAAGACATTATCATCATCATTATTGTAATTATTATTATTATTATGTATATTAGTTGTCATAAAATCTTACTCTTGACAATAAAGTTTTCCTAGGATAAGCCTGCAACTAGTTTTTCAGCTGGGTAGAAAGGCAGGCTTTTTATAGGGGAAAAAAAATACCTCCCTTCAATGATTCAAAATGACCTCATATTAGAATTTGAAACTGAATACAAAATAGCTTTGATAGTTGTTTTATGAGTATATGGAGTAGAAAAACAAATTTGGCCTATTGTGGGTGGGAGGCAGTGTCTCCTGCTTAGCCTTTTGGGTTCTAGGTGGGCATTACACCCAGTGTTCACTGGTGATATTCTCACCAGATGGATGCAGTCCACAAGCAGTTGCTCCAGCTAATGGGTACAGTTCTTAAGGAGAATCTCAGCTCGTGGGTGCAGTCCATGTGTGGTTTATTTTCCTAATAGGTACAGCTCTTCGCAGCAAACCCACCTGGTAGATTCAATTCCTGAACAGCAGGCTCAGTCTAATGGGCACTGTCCTTGGTGGCAATCCTACGTAGTGGATTCAATTCACAAGCAGCACTTCCACCTTACAGGTGTAGTTCTCAACTGCAATAGGAGAACCCCAGCCCTCCTGCTCCACCCAGAGTGCTGAGAGACTGTTTTGTCCTCTACAATCCTGTAATATCTTGTATTAGCATCACATTAGCTTCCCTGGGTCACTTCCTACCTCTCTTCATATCCCAGCTGACCAACATCCATCCCTGGAAGACACTGCCTTCTAGCTTCCTGCCCTAGCCTGGGTCTTGGCTGCAGCTTCCTCTCGCCTCTCCCCCTAGTTCTCTGGCTGGGTGTGGGATCAGGTAAAATCTCCTCCTGGAGTTCCCAGAGCACATCCTTTTCCCTGGCCTGTCAAAGCAGACCGAGCTGGCTACCATTTAAAACTCTGCTCCAATCTGAGGATGCTCAGCGCAGCCAGAGGGATGGGGCCTCCTAAGCCCAGAGTTGCTCCTTAATACTCTCCTGTTTAGTGAAGGGTTAATACACTCCATCCCACATATACATATATGGACTCAAGTTTCCAAAAAGATTGTGAATGTGTGTATACGTACAGCCCAGTAATAACAATCATGCTTGAATTTGTAGAATTCAAAGTGTTTTGTAAAGTTTGAGTAAGTACTATCATCCCATGTGGCCCAACCTGTGCTGTTTCTTGCAGCTGTCATTGGCTGGTAACAGTGAACTGCAGCCACTGGAAACAGCAGGGCTCCATGCCTGTGGACACTCAGGTAAGCAAATTATCTCGTGGCCAGCCAGCGGCTTATCTCGGTTAGCTGCAACCCTAAGTTTAAAAATCCTGTACTAGACCATACGGTGCATACTCAAACAGAAAATTCAAAAGCAGTATGGTAAGGAAAATAAAAAACGAGATACTGGTCACTCTGATAGGTTCTCTCCCTAACATAATTTAGACATTCTGAGGCCCTGGAGGTTTTTTGCCTTCCTCTGTAGCATGGGGTACAGATCACAGCTAGAGGATTCTCTGCATCTTGGGGTCTTCAAAGTATTTAAAGGCTTCAATATCTGAGATATAGGCGAGAGGATTATTCTGGGAGGGGTGGGTGAGAGTCTGTGGCCTGCACTGTGCAGGGGGTCAGACTAGATGATCATAATCGTCCCTTCTGACCTTAAAGTCTATGAGTCTATCTACTGCAATCAAATAAGTTTGAAATATAGCAGTGCTCAGCAGTTCTTTTGTTGGAAGTATCTCCAACATCAACAGGACAACAGAAGCTCAAATGCATCAGTGAACTCAGCAGGATATATAATCCAATTAAAAACACAGCACATACTCCACTTATCTTAAACCAAAGAATTTACAGCTGTAATAAATCTAATTACAAAGTGATGATGTAATAGTCAGATGCTATCTATTGTTTATTCACTAGGTCAAGCACTCATTTAAAAACGAGTTTCCAATTTTACTTAGACTACTTCCATTGTGATAGCTTTTTTATGAAGCAGAACCTCAGTGCTCTGCAGCGCATCTTTCCTTGTACTATATGTGTTTTTTAAATAATAAGCCCTTCAATTATAAGTAAAGTAGTGCATGTCTCTTGCCAGCATACTAGACTATAGATAGATTTAGCTTTTTGTTCTATTTGAATGGACACATGATGTTCCTTTAAATAAATCTAAAATTAATCACAAGTTTGCCCAAAATACAAAGAGAAACATTAACATCAGGGCATCTCTTGTCCTGTAGCATGATAGAGTTTTTCACCTGAGTACTGGAAAATGGAAAAAAGTGATCATTGTTTATCTTCAGGTTTTATCTGCAGCACAAAGAAAACAGGGCAGACAGTATGATTAATAGGGTTCAGTTTCTCTGAGGTAAAAAGTGGAACAGACTGTCACCTGCTTTCAGTAATTCGATTTTTCAGACATCTAGGGAAAGTACGAGTAGACAAGGAGGATGAGTAAATTCTAATTCAAGATTTTCCAGTTCACAAATTTTTATAGCTCTATCAGCCAGGATGTGAATGACAACTTGTTTTACAGATGGATGTGGGCAGGACTCAAAGTGAAGATATTGATTCATGCTGTATGTGTAAACAAAGAAAAACTTGTTCATAGATTAGCTCTCTTCTTATTACAGTCTGCAATCCAAAAAAGGTGATGAACTTTGTTTCAGAGTTGTTACTGTAATATTTATGGAAGGATGACGGTGAGGTAAAAACAAACTTTTTTATTAGGACACATTTGAAAGCGTGCTAACATCCAAACATTTTGGTCTCAAATTAGAGTCAAAAGAGATGGGTCTTTTCAGAAAGACTTTAGATACTGTGCATAAGAGTGAAATGCATCATAGAAATTGAAGATTTTCAGGAATTTCCAAGTCTCTTATTTTTTTATTTGGAAAGCTAAGTATTCCTACAGCTACTCACATATATGTCTCATGACAACGTTCTATTTTTTCAGTAATAAAGCACTGTAATATACCAGCAGTACATGAATTAAGAGGAAATGTTATGCTTATTCTCACTTTTTATGTCTAATACATACTATAGAAGGGGAAGTTAGTTTAATAATGTGATCAATTCCCTGCATATTTTGTACACTGTAAAAGCCAGCAAGGCAGGTATCAGAAATGGTTGAATATATTTTGAAAGAAATAAAGTTTCCTCAAAATCAAAATGTTCCATGTGACTGTTAATTTTGGAATGGAAAAGTTTAAAAATGAATTGTTTTGACTCTCATTTTTATTCTTATTTATATTACTGAATATCCTATATTAAATCACATTAATTTTAATATATTGTTTATTACATACTATATTTAATGTTATAAGTTATAACATTGAAATATTCTATCCAATTATTTTTCAGTGTTTCCAAATTGATTCTTCCAGAATTTCCATTCTGAAAAAAAGTCAAAATATCAGCTTTTCATTCAGATTCAGAATGAAAATAAAAAGAGTTCAAAATGTTGGAATTTCCTCTGACATGGAAATTCAGGTGACTCTGTTGGATATGACTGTTGCATACAATTAATTTCCAATAGTAATGGAAATAGTTTGATCTTCAACTTATAAGTGTCACTATAAAGCACAATTTCATTTTTAACTGAGAGACTGAGGCATGTCGGTTGGTCATTCCCAGACAGGATATCAGACTAACTGATGACAATGGTAGGAGAATGGCAACAAATATGTTCCTATATTGGATATATTGATTAAGTATTTTACAGCTCACTTCTTTTTTCCGGGATGGTTTCACTTTGAGATGAGCTATGGTTCTGTGAAAGATACTGATAATAATGGGGCATCCAAAACACTTCACTGAACTTATCACAAGTCTCCACCATCAATAACAGACCACAACAACAGACCACGATACAAACAATATCAGGTGACAGCAATCTATTTTCAGTGGGACAGGCTATGAGTTAAAGGTAAATTCTGCCCCAAGCCTTTTCCTGCATATCCCTGGAAAGTTTTGACAAGGTTGAAACAGCTGGGATTTCCACCATTGGGCACCTCTGAATCAACTTCAGATATGCTGATGTAACAATACACTTGGCTAAAACTACTGATGCAATGCAATGAAAATAAGAATCTGCAAAATGAAATTGTCGAGGAATATGATTATCCCTGATAATCGGATAATGAGAAATGAAACGTATAAACATTAACATGATTTACAAAAAAAGATAGAAACAGACATGATTAACAGTCAAACTGTAGAGACAGCAGATTATTTAAGTTATCTGTGGTCATACATATCCAACCAAGGAAATTGTTCCAAACAAATTGGAAGATGACTAGGAATGGCTTGCTCAGTCATGGCTTCCTTTACAAAAGTTTGGAAAAAACTTGGCATCTCAATATGTATGAAGATTCATCTGGTAAAAAGTTTAATTTTCTCCACAGTGTAATATGCATGTGAATTGTAGGAAGTTAATGCTACCGACAAGAAGAAAACAAAAACCTGTGAGCTGTAGTGCTGGAAAAGACTCTAACATATCTATTGAATGGAAAAGATGAATCCTTGGTTTAGAAATATTAATGGAGAGAAACAGATCCTGTTGTTGGAAATCAAGTACAAACTTATGAATTTTGGTCAAATCAGATGTAGAGATGAAAATAACGAACGTTGTCATGAGACATATATGTGAGTAGTTGGATCATTGTAGAAAATGACCACTGAAGATGGATAGGTGTGCAGTACAGTCCAACAGACCGTTGGGGGAAAAGCTGCCGATGGCTCAAAGCTAGTAATGGATTGACAGGGTTTTTGAAAAAGATGCTAGATCATCAATATTCCTGCATGAATAAACGGATTTTACTTACAGTTTTTAAAACATTCTCAATGTGCCACTATAGCACCTCAAAATAAAGCAGCCTGGAATAAAATTAAGGCGTGGAAGAATTCAATGGTTTTTATGAATTTGACAGATAATATCAAAGTTTATTATTAAGCTTTTTTAGATTTTTATTGACTGAAATTTTCATACTGTCAAAATAGCTAATACATTCTTAAGCAATATCTTTATTATTTTGTTTATCTGTAAATTTTGGTTATGGATGGGAATATTTTTTCATTGGCTTGTGTATGTGTCCAGTGAAACTGACATTTATTGAAAAAAATACTTAAATGAAATGGACAGTCGCAAAGTAGAAACAAGTAGCATGGAAATAAACATACTGTTCATTCAATAAATCAGCTCCCATCTCATTCGCTTAACATTTGATTAGATGTTAAGAGCTGCACTGGGAGAGCTTTTGAGTAAGATTAGACAGGATGCAGGTAATTAATCTTTAACATTTGCATATAATGCTTTCCTCCGACCAGTGCTGCTTTTTCTTAGCCTCCAAGAATAGTGTTCTTTCAAGCATAACACTGCATCTCCCTTTCAGGGTTTAAATAGAGAATTCAAAAATGGAGTGGTCTTCAGGATCAACTGAGGAATTTGGGCTTCCCTCTTGGGCTGCATCTCATGATTTTTGTATCTTCAGGGCTTTCCATCACTTAGGTTCCTTGCCAAATGCTGGGTTTTCATAGTTTGTTGATAGGGGAGACTTGGCCCATTTTCTCTACCAGAATCTGAACCAGAGCCCAGCGGTAGGGAGCTATGCCCTGCAACCTCTGGTCATATGTAACTGCCTCTCTGGATCACTTCCTATCAGTGCCCTCTCTTTCCACAGGATAAGAAATGAATATAGAATAAAGAGTCACCGCTCCCTTTGCAGACATAGTCAGATCACTGTTAGTCACCAGAGAGCAAGACCTCCTTCCCAGGAGCTCAGAGTGTAGTTTAACTCACCACCACTGTCTACCTGACACTGAGCTACTCTGCTTCCCTTCTTTTAAGCTCCTCTTTCTGGCTGTTTAGGCTTTTGCATCTGTGGTGAGGTAGGGGCCACCTAGGCCAACTGCAGCTTTTTAACTCCTTTTTCAGTATGGGGTTTGCATACCACATCACACCTCCCTTGTTATTAGGTGTCATTTAGTGGTCACTTGGGGACTCTTCCAATGCCTACTGAAGTCACTAGGAAGCCTTTACACTGACTTCAACAGGCAATAGATCAGCCCATCAGTGCCCCATGCCATTCCCCTCACATTAGGATAAATGTCCTAAAACTTCCAACAGATGAAACCTTAAAGAGCGTTCAATGCTCTCTGGTCCTTTCTGTGTGTTTCTCTAGGGAAAGGGCATCTCACCACTGTTTCTCTCTTCCTTAAACTCTTAACACATTCCTGTTATAGGTGAGAGTTCTCCAGCATATATCCATCACTGGTAGTTCTTTGGTGGGGGACCAGCTTTGTGCTTTTAACAGAGTTATAATGCAAAACACTTGCAGTGGAAAATTACTAAAATGAAGGCCTGTGTGTTCAAATCTGCCTTCAAGAGTCCAGGATGGAAACAGATTTCTTTGCTTTTGGTCAACCAGAAGTCAGAGTCTTGATACAAGAACCACTTTGTGAAATTCTCTGGCATGTGTTAATCGGAAGGTCAGACTATATGAAAATAGTCTCTTCTGATATTAAATCATTGATCTCTTGAATGTATTACCCATTTTGACTATAAAATGCCCATTTTCAAGCAAAACTGCTTCAGGTGAAAATCTCTTTTTCAAAGGGTATGTCTACACTTGCAGCCTATTTCAGAATAGGGCTGCAAATGTAGGCATTTGGAATTGCAAATCAAGCCTGGGATTTAAATATTCCGCACTTGATTTGCATCTTCCCAGCCGGGCCCCATTTTTTGAAATTTACAAGTCCTGAATAACTGCCTGCATCTACATGCGGTAGTGAAATGGGCGTTCGAAATAAAGCCCTATTTCGAACTACTTGTTAAACCTCATTGCAGGAGGAATAACAGGTAGTTCAAAATAGGGCTTTATTTCAAACACCCGTTTCACTGCTGCGTGAAGACATGGGCAGTTATTCCGGGCTTGTAAATTTCAAAAAATGGCGCACAGCCGGGAGGATGCAAGTCAAGCACGGGATATTTAAATCCCAGGCTTGATTTGCAATTCCAAATGCCTACATTTGCAGCCCTATTTCAAAATAACCTGCAAGTGTAGACATACCCAAACAAAGATGTCTTTATAGTTTGAAAATGCATGCTATTCCATATTTTGAATATGAGCCTTTTGACTAAATTTCAGGAATGTGAAATCTCCAGAAATAAACAAAAAAGGTATCACTTGTACCCAACTTTAAAAGATTAATCCTTAGCAAACTTTAGCTTTTTATTTTCTGAACTGTATCCATTTTGTGGTCCAGATCTTCAGATGGAACTATGCAAATTTACACCAACTAACTGGTCTAGTGAGTCTTCAAATTGATTTGGTCTGACCTGTTATTACTGCTTCTTGGAAACAAGATTTTGGACTTGTATATGTGTATAATTTACCAGTTACTATCTGATAAACACATATAGCACAAATGATTCAGCTAGCGATGGGCCATTTTCACAAATCTGACTTTGTGTCACTTCCCCAACCAAATCTGAATGTGATCTTATTACTCTAGTTCAGAGGTTTTCAAAGTTGGGTCACAGGTAAACTGCTGGCAGGCCTGCACTGTTTTGTTTATCTAAGTGTCCGGAGCCATGGAGCCATGCAGCTCCTATTGGCTGCAGTTCACCATTTACAGCCACAAGAGACTCCATAGCTACGAGGTTCCATAGCTACAGACACTTAGATATACCAAAATGGTATGGGTCCAACAGCAGCTTACCTGGTGGGACCGTGATACAACTTTGAAAACCACTGTGCTATTGCCACCTTTTTCACCATATGCTGAAAAGTATTACCACACCCTCCTGTTCTCTCAATTATATTGAATCATCACCATCTTGCACTTCTATGACAGCTTTCATCCAATGACTTCATGGCACTGCAAACTTAAATCCAGCCTTAGTACACCTTTGAAAGATGATTAAGTACAGGTTGTACCTCCCTTAACTGGGACTCTCTGGTCTGCCAACATCCATGTTCCAGCATGGGCCACTGACGTTCCTGGACCAGAAAACCCAGGAAGAGGGAGGTCCGGTGGTGGGGCAGGAGTGTCGTAAAGGGCACCAGTGACTCAGCCAGGAGCCCAGAGCATGGGCGATGGGAAGGGGGAAGATGGATGGCATGGCAGGGAGGACTGGCCCCAGTGGAGCTCCCTGGTCCCAACAGCCCTGGCCAGGGAGTTCCGACTCCAGCAGCAGCCAGGAAGCTCTGGCCCCTTCCCCAGCTGTGGAGCTCTAGCAGTGTTCTGGCTCCAGCAGCTAGAAACTCCAGCCCCAGTCCCAGCAACAGGCAGGGAATTCCATCCCCAGCCGCGGAGCCAGGCGGCTGTGGAGCTCTGCCCCGGCTGCGCAGCTCTGGCTGTGGCACTCCAGCCCTGGCAGCAGCAGGGCTGGGGAGAGCCCCAGGCAGCAGCAAGGATAGGCTGGAGCCCCAGCCTGGTGGCAGCATGGCTATGAGGGGAAGAACCTTCCCTGGTCTGGCAAATCCCTTTGTTCAGGACCAGTCAGGTCCTGAGGGTGCCAGACCAGTGACATCCAGCCTGTACAACTAAAGGATTAGTGTTCATAAAAGTATAACCTGTGGCACATGGTGGTTGTTTGGAATAGAACCTAGGAATTTTAACTTCTGTCTACTAGACAACTCTGCCTCACACTCCTGGTTCATATCACCAATAATTCATTTGCTTATTAGGTGGTGTCATGATCCCCCAAACAGAGCAAAGAATAACACGAAGCAAAAACCTAGAAGTGAAAACCATTCTAGACCATCACCACAGCTTGTTCCCTTTCTTCTTTTCTCATATTATGTTAAGATGGCAGCCTATTAGTTTAATACATGAAACTGGGTACATTTAATCTAACACCAAGCAAAAATACCACTCTCTTTTCAATACATTTGCCAATATGTAATTCTGATTAGTATTAATGTAAGTTATCAGTATGCATGCATTGAGAATCTCAGCTTTCTGTAACCCCTCTGGTTGCTTGTTCTATAGGTCTGAAATATGATTACAATTCCGTATGTTAAGAACAACTATTAGAACAATTATTAGAAGAATTATTATCAGTTTAGAAAAGAGGAGACTAAGGGGGGATATGATACAGGTATATAAAATCATGAGTGGTGTGGAGAGGGCCGATAAAGAAAAGTTATTTATTAGTTCCCTAAATAGAAGAACTAGAGGACACCAAATGAAATTAATGAGTAGCAGGTTTAAAACTAATAAAAGAAAGTTCTTCTTCACACAGCGTGTAGTCAACCTGTGGAACTCCTTGCCCGAGGAGGCTGTGAAGGCTAGGACTAAAAGGGTATGTCTACACTACCACCCTAGTTCGAACTACGGTGGTAATGTAGTCAACCGGAGTTGCAAATGAAGCCCGGGATTTGAATTTTCCAGGCCTCATTTGCATGTTGCCGGGCGCCGCCATTTTTAAATGTCCGCTAGTTCGGACTCCGTGCCCGCGGTTACACGCGGCACGAACTATGTAGTTCGGACTAGGCTTCCTAGGCTACCTAGTTCGTGCCGCGTGTAGCTGCAGGCAGGGAGTCCGAACTAGCGGACATTTAAAAATGGCGACGCCCGGCAACATGCAAATGAAGCCCGGGAAATTCAAATCCCGGGCTTCATTTGCAACTCCAGTTGACTACATTACCACCCTAGTTCGAGCTAGGGTGGTAGTGTAGACATACCCTAATAGAGTTTAAAGAGAAGCTAGATAATTTCATGGCGGTTAGGTCCATAAAAGGGTATTAGCCAGGGGATAAAATGGTGTCCTTGGCCTCTGTTTGTCAGAGGCTGGAGAGGGATGGCAGGAGACAAATCGCTTGATCATTGTCTTCGGTCCACTCTCTCTGGGGCACCTGGTGCTGGCCAATGTCGGCAGACAGGATACTGAGCTAGATGGATCTTTGGTCTGACCCAGTACAGCCATTCTAATGTTCTTATGTTCTTAAGGGATGAAAGGACACACATATATGATGTCTGGCTCTTTGTATAGAAATAGAATTTTCAGCCATATTACTGTTTAAGAACTCTACCAAAAAGTGTTATGTGGTTGATGAAACTACTTATTGATTTAAAGCAAAAACCTACAATAATCACATGAATGAAAACACTTTGAATTCCCTCAAGAGCAATTATTATTTAAAGAATGCAAGTTATTTAGTGATGTTGCTTATCACAGCTTTAATCTCTCTCAACAGAGAAACTGTAAAAGTGCTGAAAATGGATTATCAAAGTAAACAGAGGAAGAGATGAAAAAGCCTGATTTAAAACCAAAACAGATTTTAAAGTCCCCTCCCCCCACCCAAGGACATAGTTCTGCCCTGCATGTTCCCAGGTGGCTCCGATTGAAGTGAAATCCTGCCTTTGTGCAGTGTTTGGTCTGAAGCACATGAACTCATTACTGTTTACTGATGGACAGCTGCAAGTCCAATATTATGCTATAAAACTTCCACAGACAAAATTCTCTTTCTTTGTATGTATTTAAATTTAATCTAACTACAACTCTGGGTTCACCTATGAACTTGTAGCCCCATCCTGCAAACTCCCATGACTAATCTCCAGGGCTGGTTCTAATAGGCAACAGAGCTTAGGCTTGTATGCAGTTATGAAATGAAATGGTCCTATTTGGAGACAAAATAAGTTTCCTCCCTTACTTCATATAAGGAGTGTGAGCATTCTACTCTGTATCTGTCTTCCAGCTCTGCTGAAAAAGAATAAGCAAGGACAAAAAACCATCCACTTAGCTTAAAAAGTCATGAGATTTAGAAACAAACTCTGGGTCCTCTGCATGCTTTCTGGATTTTGAAACTTCAGGGTCCATATTTTCTTGACAACTACAGGGAGGGAAACAAACTTTTATTTTTGAAATGATAGCTAGTTTTTTCACATAACCCCCTGATTCCAAGAAGCTGAGCCTTTAAGAAAAAACCTACCAAGATTGCAAACTTGCAATAAAATCTCACTACTTGGACCCAAAGCCTTCTAGGCTTGGCTGGACTTCAGAGTTTAGAATATCTAAAATCAAATACTTAGTCTGGTAAAATCCTACCTCTTTTTTATTTGCATTGTATCTCTCAATCAGGCTTTTTACTTTTAAATCCCCTGGTATCCAAATGTCCTTTTTGGGAAAGGCAGGGTCATTTAAACATTGAATGCTGTCTGCCTGTAGTTTTTGTTAATCTTATCTTCAGAGCCAGGCCCACAATTAACCTACAAGCCACTCAAACTAAGTTATCCCTATCCTGAATTTTTTTTCAGATTGATAAAGCAATATTGCTACTCCTACTCATCTTAAGGATACAGAAGTCAACATTCACGGGTATTGAAGAGCCATGCAGATGCTGGGTGTCTTGCTGCTGGAGACATTACTCCTGGATTTGACATCAGGTCCCCCTCATTTTTAGTTGGAGCAGCAGAAGGCTAAAATAATCCAACATGCAGCACAATAGATTATTTTGTATAAATGCAGAAAAAGTGCAAATATAGCTGTCTGCATTACTGCCATCCTCTACTTTTATGGGCCAAATAATGTTGTGCTGAAGAAAAGATAATAGTAGTCTTCCCATCTCCATAACTGTAGCTACTGAAAGTAGCCAAAATAGAAGCCATAGCAGGGTACCTGTGTTGCACAATGCCCTAAACTCAGTCCAGCTTCCATATTCATTTGCCATGATATAAATATGGAGAATTCCATTGACTTTTGTTGACTTCACTGGAGGTATTTTCAAGTTAAACCAGTGAGACATCTGAATCTGGTATTTTCTTATTACAAGTCTTCCCCACATCATGATATTAATATTCTAAAACAAGTTCAATTGTAAGTAGCAAGTGTGCAGTGCTTTAGCCCGACTGTACTTGAGCCTGTCACTTGGCCACATAAAACAGACTTACCTTAAACAGTTTTCACTCAGATAACTACCATGAATGTCCTGCTCCACCAACCCCTTCCTCCACAAACGAAACGAGCCATTTTTAGCTGTACATGTCGGTTTGTTTTTAAACTGAATTTGATTTCTGAGGCTTCTGACCCCCTGGAGAGATCACTAGGCTAAGTTAGGTGTAATTTAGGTGTAATTAAATTATGATGATAAGGAAAGATAATTCTAAGACATGTGAAGGCCTGATGTGTAGCCTGACTGGGAAGAAAAACTGGCTCTTGGCATAATTTAATGCAATCTAAGGATGCTTTGAGGTAAATGGATTAGAGTGTCTCCATAGGGTCTTCTCCATGGCCTAGGAATCACCAATGTCGCTATTCTTTCTCCAGCCCACTCAGGATTCCTCTTACGCTAAACTGGAGGTGAGAGAGAAGTGGGTGACATAGAGCTCACTAAGCCAGATTTATATCTCACAGGGATTCACTCTACATCAGAGGATTTATGCTTGCTGCTGAATTGCTCCTAAAGGGACTTAGGAGAAAGGATCTAACCCTTTGTGCCTAAGAATCAGCTGAATTTTAAATGGTAAAGATTTGCAGCTACTCAGGCCATTTTTGAATATTTCTTTTATCAATGATATAAATAATTTAAAATGTGGTGCTTAATAACTGATACTTTTCATAATGTTGCACACCAATATCCTTTGCTGAAATAAACAAGCATAAACCCTCTCTCAGGGCATATCACCATGGGACAACATGCATACCATCCAATATCTGAATATTTTATGGCGTTTATTTTTCCTATTTCCTGATCTTCTACCTTTGTGACTTATGATGAGTAGGTCCCAGAGTTAGTCCTTTTATGGCACCCAGGGTGAAACTCAAACAACATACTCTTTTTGTCTCCCACTTCATAGTTCTCTTGTAGATTTTGCTGGGCTCCCTCATTTCTAGTCCAGGTAGGCACTGTATGATGGGACCAAGTAAACTCCCTGCACGCTTGAATGCCTCAGCCAGAGAATCTTCAAATGCAGGGTGCCCTACGAAAGTATGGCTAAGGGAAATATATGAGCTATGAACCAATATCAGAAAGTAAAGTGTGTTTGTGAACAAGAGTTGAAAGATGGCAAATTGAAGAGTCACTTAAATAAGGAAATACAACCATGCTTTGGAGAAGTATATGAGGGGGCTATTTAAAATGGCCACCCCCTTTGATGTTTCCCTCCCTTATATAACAATGTTACACAATCTCAGCTATAGTCACATTCTTCCAACAACAAAAACAGCACTATACCTAAAGGTGCTCTCTCTCCCTCTGGACTTAACTTCAGAGGTTCTGCCCAGAACCATCTCCAGGTTCTCCTGCAGGCACACAACAGAATTAAAGATGGAAGCCAACACCCACTGGAGTAATGGAATGACTGCCATTGACATAAATCAGGATCCATATCAATTTAAAAATACCTCAATACTGGGCGTCAGATTTCATGAACAATGCGGAGAAATTGGAGAAGGTCCAGAGAAGAACAACAAAAATGATAAAAGGTCTCGATAGCATGATAACATGATAGCAGTTTTCAAGTATCTAAAAGGGTGTTATAAGGCGGAGTGAGAAAAAATGTTCACCTTGGCCTCTGAGGATAGGACAAGAAGCAATGGGCTTAAACTGCAGCAAGGGAGGTTTAGGTTGGACATCAGAAAAAACTTCTGCCTGGTCAGGGGGATTAAACACTGAAATAAATTGCTTAGGGTGTTGTGGAATCTGCTTCACTGGAGATATTTAAGAGCAGGTTAGACAGACACCTGTCAGGGATGATCGAGACAGGGCTTGGTTCTGATGTGAGGGCAAGGGACTGGACTTGATGACTTCTCGAAGTCCCTTCCAGTTCTAGTGACCTATGATTCTATTTACAGTGAATATATATACACATACTATATATTTTAGAGAGTTTGCCTGTTTGTTTGATCAAGAACTCTTCCTAAAAGAACTTAAAAAATGAGTGGTCCTGTAGCACCTTATAGACTAACAAAAATATAGATAGTATCATGAGTTTTCGTGGACACAACCCACTTCTTCAGCAGATGAGTGCCTCTTGCTCCACTCATCATCTGAAGAAGTGTATTGTGCTGACTAAAGCTCATGATACTATCTATTTTTTGTTACTCCATGAGGAGTAACGGTAGTTCGGAATAGGAAGCCTACTCCGAACTACCTAGTTCGTGCCGCGTGTAGCCACGGGGCACGGAGTCCGAACTAGCGGACATTTAAAAATGGCGGCGCTCGGCAACATACAAATGAAGCCCGGGAAATTCAAATCCCAGGCTTCATTTGCAACTCCGGTTGACTACATTACCACCCTAGTTCGAACTAGGGTGGTAGTGTAGACATACCCTAAGGTGCTACAGGACCACTCATTTTTTAAGTTTTTTTAAGTTACAGACTAATACAGCTACCCCTCTGATCACCGTAAAAGGTAAGATCTAGTACCACCAAATTCAGTATACAGCTTCTTCTTATCATAACTTAAAGCAGCATAAGGTTTTGGGTATGCCAAGAAAACAGGATGTGCCTGGAATGGAATTGCTTCTCATAAAGCCAAATGTAAAAGAGAATCACCAAACAAGTACAGTCCTCATAATTCAGTGAACGTTGACAGAGACTGAACCAAGATGAGCCAGAAAAATAGGATGAACCTAGAATAGGACTGCTTCTCAATATACTTTACAGAAAAGAGATACAATGGAGAAATTTGGATTAGTTCTCTGTTTTCGCACTACCAATGCTGGGTAAATCTGCTGGCATATATATTTCTCTGACAAAGATGTTAAAAGTAAAATTGTGATTTCACACAAACTGAGTTTTACACCACCACTGAATCTTCACACAAAAGGTAACAATTATATACATATTCATTGATTCTGAATGCAGTCATCTGCTTAGCTATAATTTTGATTTCAATGCAAATACTTTAACAGATTGTATTTTATGTATGTGCCTTTTTTATGACACAAGGAACTACATTTTAAATGTAGCAAAACTCTCCTCCGGGTAATTTGCATCTTTATGTTCTATTATAGAATTTCCTATTTGGATTTCCATCTGGTCTCCGATATCTTTCTGCGTTTATTATGACTTTAATGAGATCATCTTGGTTTTACATACCTACAGTTTTGTTACTATTTAGAATTAGCGGTGTCAACTTACCTATCCATAAACTCCATTGTCTTAGCCCTGCAGTTTAACAATGAACACAGCATAAGTCATACTGTGACAAAAAAGATTAAAGGGACTAGAGGTAAAACATTTCTGTATCAAGAATCAAAAAGTGGAAAATACAGTTCATGCTAATTCTTATTTCTTTACCATTTGAATGTGTGTGGAGTCTCCTTCCTAACCCCTAATCTTCTCTCCACCACCATGTGAGGTTTGACCTTGGGAAGGACCACTTGTTTGGAAAATGAGGATAATAACTACTGAGGAAGAAGAATAAATTACATTTATAGAATACATTGAAGATTTAATATGTTACCTATAAGGATTAAGTATCATTGTTTGGTGGGAGGAGTTTGTTATTTCCACATAATACATTTCACAGCACATCCAGATAGATATAAATACAAACATGACACAACTAGGTATTTATCAACAGAAATTAACATATAGGCTTGATCAGGATTTCTGGAACCTGAGAGGTCTGAACACCTTAGGAATGGAGGTTATTCGTAACGCAGAACTGTTTGTAACCTTAAATAAAACACTAAGGTTGTTCTTTCAAAATTTCACTACTGAACACTGACTTAACTCAGTTTTGAAACATTAGTATGCAGAAGAAAAGTGCCGCTTTCCCTTTATTTTAAAGTAGTTTACATTTAACGCAGGACTTTATTGTGTTTGCTTTATTAAATGTGTTTTTGTTTTTTTGTCTCTGCTGCTGCTTGTCTATGTACTTCCCAGGCCTGCTGATGCAGGAGGATAAAGGGGGTAACTGGCCTGATGACTCAAAGGCACCTGGGGTTCCTGGCCACCACTACTGCTACTGTGGCAGCAGCAGCAACCAGAGCCCCGGGGCCCTTTAAATCACCATTAGAGCACTGCGTTGCACACACTGTGCAGCTCTGAGGGCTGGAGGACATGCCAGGAAAGGGCTGCCTGCCCTGCCCCTTCTGCCCGAGGCCCCACCCCTTCCAGGAGCGCATAGCCAGGCCCCCACCACCTTGCCCCAAGGTCCTGCGTAGGCAATCACCTCCCCTGGTACTTCCAGTTCCAAATTACGTGTGTGGGTGAGTGGTCAGTTCATACTCTGGTGTTGGTAACTCTGAGGTTCTACTGTGTAATTTAGAAGAGCTAAATAAGCACGCTAAGATCGTCACACTGGCACAATTAAATCATACAATGTTTTAAAGTTAATAATTCGTTTCTTATTTAACAGTCATGAATATTATCATCAACCTGTGCTAGTGCTCCAATGTTTTTCTTTAAACTACATTATACAGACTTTCTAAAAAAAATGGTTTACATTGCAGGCAATGCAAAAATCTTTCTATCAAACCTGGTTCCTTAACCACAAGCAAGTAGTTTAACACAGAAATCTATATCCAACTCATTCTTATTCATGAATATGTGAGGTTATAACATACCTAACATAGTATGTTACCTAAAATCAGTCAAGCAACAGAATAAATAAGCTGAACAATTGTAAAAACAGAAGTGAAACAGCAAGACTTCAATAAAAAGAAGGTTGATCTTGTGGTTAAGATAGTGGCCAATGTCTCAGAATATCAAGGTTCAATTATTGGCTCTCCCTCAACTTTATTGTGAATCAGTTAAGCCTCATCTTCCAGTATGTATAACAGGATAACATATTACTTTCTCTGGCTTATCTATTTGGTCTATGAGCTCTTCAGGGGAAAGATGACCTCATTCTAGCATATTTACAGAGCTCAGTAAAATAGGACTGTGATCCCAACTGGAGCTTTGAAACACTACTATAACAGAGGGAATAGAAAAAAGTGTACTTTTTAAAGTAATTAAAGTGGCAGTAAGAAAACACTAGGAAAGACCTATTTCGCTTCTGGAAACTGCAATAACATAATCCACTGATAGTAAAATCTCAGCATTATGAACTAACCAGTCAATCACACACCTAATTTGGAACCAGAAGTACATAGTCAGGTATCAGCAGAGGAAAACAAACCAACAGAACAAACACAAAAACAAAACAAACAAATGGTGCACAGTACTGTGTTAAATAGAAATCATTTTAAAAATAAAGCAGAAGTTTAAGAAAAAATTTGGCAAGCTAAGGAAACTTTCCTGTGCTGATTTAAAATATATGAAGATGACTGAAAGGCGTATTTTACTTCTGCATAGTAAAGTTTCCCTTTCCCAAAGGTTTAGTAATTCTGAGTTTCTACTGTAAAATAACTCTTCTCTGTATACCTTTGTAAGTTTGGCCCTGTAAGCTAAGACAGTGTCATCTGAAGCTATATCTACAATGCTGCAATGAAAAGTCTTCTGCATCCCCATTACAGTGTGCAGTTATACCAATCAATAAAAGACTCTGGAAGGAGGGAGACAGTTGGGGAAAGCTTCAGCAACTCCCCACTATTGGAGCCTGTCGCTATGGCAGAGAAGGGCTCCAGCTGTGGGAATGGCAGAGCCTTGCCTGGCTGCTTCCCCCCTGCCAGAGCCTTTCCCCCCAGGCAAGCCTTTTCCTGTAGTGGTGAAAAGCTCTGGAAGCAGAAAGGCTTCCAGAACAGTACACTGCTTAAAATAGCAGCATAGATGTGCATGTATTGTGTGGGCGAGTAGAGAGCGCATATATACCCACACCCTTCAGGCATGTCTTTAGTTGTCTCTAAGCCATGCCTCACTGGCTACACTGCTGTTTATACTATGCTGGGGGGATACAGGGGTATGTACTCGATAAGCCACTAAAAAAAAAAAGCTCCTTTAGAAAAAAAGGAATTTTGTAAAGATGTGTATTTAGAACTATTGGCAGAGATGTAGCCTGTCAGCTACCAAGGATTACATATGTGATCCCTGAATGTTTCTGCCACTCTTCCCCCATTAGACCAAAAGCCTGATTCTGTCCTGGAGTGCAGGGAGGCTGCTCTAATGGAGAATGTTTCTAACATCTCTTGCTTCAAATTCACGGACATTTGACAGATATGCTCTGTGGGTGCTTTTTACTCTGCATTTGACATTCTAGCAGTGGTTTCACCAATTTCTTCATATACAAAATATATAATGATCTGGGTTGTAATACCCATGCATGTCACGTTGCAGTTTAGACACCCAATCTCACTCAGCCACTTTCACCTGCTCTGTATCCATCACAGCAATTTTTTAAAAACAAACTCAGCAGTCAAGAAAGTCCCTCCCCTTGTGTTTGAAAGCCTCCTCACTCCAGTAGCAGTAGCAGTCACACTGACCCCTGATGTCTCACATAATACATCAGTTTGAAAGGGAGCCATCTATCCAACATGCCTCCAAATGGCCTTGATCCCTCCCTCCACCCGCCCCGGAAGGAGGGTATGTCTCTGTGGATGTCTCTGCAGGATGTTTCAGAAATTGTTTCTGAGCAAATTGAGGCTTTTTTGTATTGGATGGAAATTATTTATAGCCTTTGTGACACTGACAAAATATATTAGATCCCTAGCTACAATTGGCAGGAACATTTAATACATGGTGTTAAACCTCATAACACAAGCCATAGCTGCAGGAAAATTTCTTGCTAGCTTCTCTTACACTCTCACTTTTGTCTGGCATCTTAGGTAGAGAGGACTTGCTAAAGGAGGTCAACGATAAGTGTTAACATTTTGATTCCAGGAACCAGTATTTCCTTTAGAGAAAAAGGAATTTTGTAAATTTGCATAATGCTTTGCCATAGCACATTCGGGATGAATGTGAACAGTTTCAAAGAGCGAATAAAAGAAGATGTGTTTCTAGTGGTTTGTAAGGTTATTGGGTGTTTGGTTCCCCCCCCCCCCGGAACACCCAGTCAAAAAGGAATGCTGGAGGCTCCAGGCAGCACTATTGACCGAGCTGTTAAAAGTCTGATCAGTAGTGCAATAGGGCTGGCAGGCTCCCTGAAAGGCTCCATGCATGGCTCCACGCAGCTCCTGGGAAGCAGCCAGCATGTCCTTCTAGCTTGGGAGCAGCCATGGGGGTTCTGTGTGCTATCCCCCTCTCCCTCAAGCACTGGCTCTGTAGGTTCCATTAGGTAGGAATCATAGCCATTGAGATCTGCAAATGTGGTACCTGCACGCAAGGCAGGATAGAGAGCCCCCAGTCCCACTGCCTTGGAGACAGAGGGATATGACACTGCTTCCGGTAAGCACTGCCCAAACCATGCACTTGAGCTCCCTCCCACATCCCAAAGACCAGCTTTAGCTCTGATTCCCCGCCTCCCCCCACCAAAGCCCCCTTCTGGAGCAATCATGCTGCAGCCTCTCCTGTGTGGTAAGGAGGGGTGATGGAGGGATTGGGGGGGGGGCAGGGCTTCAGGGAAGGCAGGGGCAGGGCTTCTGGGAAAAGCAGGGTAGATGGCAGGGACAAGGGTGTTCAGTTTTCTGCAATTAGAAATCTGTTATTTTTATTGCTCTCTTCTGGGCTCTCTCAGCTTGTCCTCATCTCCCCTAAAGTGTGGCACCCAGAAATAAACATAGAACTACAGCGGAAGCCACACCCAGGCTGAGTATGATATCTGAAGAAAATTATGATTGCCATTGTAGACACTTGGTGAGACAACTCCTAGAACTGGAATACCAGCTTTGAGGGATATAGCTTGTTCTGAAAGTACAGGTAAAGAAAAAAGGAGGAGGTGAAATTGCACTGTACGTCAAGAATGCACTAAAATACAAGTGCAAAACACTTGCTCTGAGTCCAAGAGGAAGTGAGCAACAGACCTAGTGAAAGTCTCTAAGGCTATGTCTACACTACTGAGTTTTGAGTAACGTCCACACTGCAATTGCATTCTTCTGCAAGAATATCGAAAGAACAGAGGGTTTTTTCCAGCATTGGTAATCCTCATTCTACGAGGAAGAAGCCTTTTTGCGAAAGAGCTCTTTCACAAAAAGGCGTGTGTGGACGGGGAAGAGGGAGTTCTTTCAGAAAAAGAGAAAAAAGGAAAAAGCACAGATGCCCTGGTGGCCATTCCGTCCATAGCAATCAGAGCTTACATGCGAGAGAGTGTCCATTCAGTCTGGACATTCTCTTTTGAAAAAGCAGATTGCTTTTTCGATGCGCTTTTGCAATGTAGAGGCTCTCTTTCGGAAGAAGTTTTTCGGGAGATCTCTTCCAAAAAAAGCTTCTTCCTAAAGAAGCCTGTAGTCTAGACATAGTCTGAGTGAGAATAAAAAGGGAAAAGAACAGTAGCAATGTTATGTCATGCTCTATTATATCAGAGGAAATGGATGAGTCATTCTATAAGCAAGTAACATATGCGCTAGTATTAATGGGGGATTTTAACTTTCCTGATAGCTGTTGGAAGACTATTACAACATAACATGTCCTGCAAATTCCTAGCATGGTTAGGGGACAACTTTCTGATTCAGAAAGTCAAGGAAACAACTGGGGGATAGTCCGTTTTGGATCTGGTTTTGATGAACAGGGATAGATTAGCTGCAAATGTAAACGTATTTGGAAAATTGGGACAAAGAGATTATGTTCTGATAGAAACCAAGATCTTACAGAAAGGAGGACATGAGAATAGCAAAACAAGGACATTGGACTTCAGTAAAACAGGAGGCATGGTTCCATGGAAAGACTCATTAGGAAGAAAAGGAGTCAAAGGAGTCTGCGGTTCCTAAATGAAGTAACACTGGAAGCTCAATTATTATCTCAATGCAGCAGAAAGATAAGAGGAGCTATCGGAGTCAAGATGGCGGTACAATGAGCTTTTGAATTATTTTAAAACCAAAATAAGTATATATAAAAAATGGAAGGAAGGGCATGTCACCACGGAACTATATATGGGAATAGCATGAGTTTGTAGGTTAAATATTAGGAAAGCAAAGGCAAAGAATGTATTACAACAGACAGGGGATGTTAAAGACAAGAAAAAAGGGTTTCCCAATCAAAAGACAGTGTGGTTCTCACTGGAGAAACTGAGCTGGTCGATGACTGGAAAACAAAACTGCTCAATGCCTATTTTGTCTCAGTATTTTCACAAAATACCTGTGGTCTGATAGATGGGTTAGTGTGCTGGACATAATGTACCTCAACTTCAGCAAGGCTTTTGACACAGTCTCACATGACAATCTGATAGATAAGCTGGAGAAATGAAGGCTTTTTTGGAACTAGCATTAAATATCCACAAAGAGAAACGGTTAATAGAGGGATGTCAGACTGGAGGGAGCTCTCAAGTAGTGTACCACAGTGATCTGTTCTGAGCCCCATGTTGTTTAACGCTTTTATTAATGGCGCAGATTTAGGAATAGGGAGCCTACTGATCAAACGTGCAGGTATCACAAAGCTAACACTTCGGAGGACAGAGCTAAAATTCAGAGGGACCTTGATAAATTGGAGAACTGGGCGACAAAATGAAATTCAACAAAGATAAATGTAAGGAGCTACACTTGCTCTTTTTCTGCTTTTATTGGGGGAAGAAGAGTGTGTTCCACTTGCTTTACCTTGCTTTTGATTCTTGCTGTTCATCCTGAAAGCTGGCTGCAGATCACCCACTGAAGTAAGAGAGGGGCATTCAGGGTGTAGGAAAGCAGAACAGCAAGACTGGGCTTCATGTTTTTATGTACAACTCCAATTTGCCCATGGCCACTGTACATTGCAACAACCAGTGGAGGAGTTCGTGGTCTGCTGATGCTGGATGAAAAAATGTCAGGCTCATTTTTTGGAGAATCCTAAAGAGGGCTGGAATTAAGTCTAAAAACACAGAACAGAAAACACCATGCAAATCCTTTTTCTGTAACAAATACAGACTTTGAGGTGATTAGAGATGGGGGTTTAAACATGGAGGAAAAGCAATAAAGCTGATAGATGCCAACCCCAGGGGAGAAGACACACTGTTGAAGACATTCTTTAAAATAAATGTCCCCCACATGGAAAGGAAAATAAAAGAGAGATCCCTAAATATTAAGAGCTCCTGAGGCATATCTGAGAGAAATAAAGCAGATTTAAATATACTCCTCTGTATGGATGGAAGGCAGGCAAAAAGAAAAGGAGAGACATAATAAGAGGAATACAGAAATCTGAGGAAATTCCAGTTAGCTCCTTTCTTACTCCCTGGAGACACCCTTTCCTCTGCTTATGCCCGAGCTATGACTTTGTTTCAATATTTTAATGTTATATTAGTTTTCCTACAATGAGCCATTTTTCTTGTTTATTTTTTTCTGCTCAACTCCACAGCAAGATTTGTGCTGAGTCCCTATTTCATCTACGTGCTCTGAACATGCCCAGACAGCAAGAAAATGGACTCTCTGGCAACAGGACCTATGTGAAATTTTTTAGTACTCTCCTCCTTCCCATCGGCTGTGTCCAGACTCAGGGGTTTTTTCGAAAAAAGTAGCCTTTTTTCAAAAAAACTTCACCTGCGTCCAGACTCAAGCCGCGTTCTTTCGAAATTAAATCGAAAGAATGCGGCTTTTCTTTCGATGGCGGTACACCTAATTCTACGAGGAAGAACGCCTTTTTCGACGGAGATCCATCGAAAGTAAGTGAGTGTGGACGGGGAGAGGCCTTTTTTTCGAAAATATTGGCCTTCAGGAAGAAGCCCTGGTGGACAATCTGGGGCATGGGTTGCATGTCTGTGGTTCCTGTCTGCAGCCATTTCTTAAAGGGACAGGCACCCTCACAGCCACTTGTTGCAGAGAAGGAGCCAGAGCACACGGCTACTTTGCTGCAGCATGTCCCAGCCCCAAGACCGTCCTGGCCCTTCCACAGAGCCTTCTGGGGACCCAGCCAAGGGCTCCAAATGCTGGGCACCATCCTGGTCTGGCCCAGAGCTCAAGAGCCTTCTGGAGCTCTGGGGAGAGGAGGAGGCCTTACAGGCCCTCAAAAGCCGGCGGCGAAATGCTGACATTTATGGCCGCATGGCAGAAGCCCTGGCCCAGAAGGGCCACTACCCCCGCACCCAGGACCAGGTGCGCTCCAAAGTCAAAGAGCTGCGCCAGGGCTACGTCAAGGCCAGGGAGGAGAGCTCCCGTTCTGGGGCAGCCCCCTACTACTGCCCTTACTACACGGAGCTGGACCAGATCCTGGGTGGCAGTGGTGAAGCACGCACACCACAGCGGTTTGTCCAGTCAGGATTGGCAGACCCTGTGGTGGACGCGCCCGAGCAGGACCCAGAGCAGTCTGGAGACAGGGACATGGTGCCAGAGGAGGAGGACAGTGAGGAGACAGCGACCCTCACCCTGGAGCCAGTCACCCAGACCCCAGAGGCCTCCCAGGCGTCATCTGGCGCAGGAGAGGAAGCAGCAGGTGAGTACAGTGAGGTTGTGTAACACCCGGGGGGGGGGAGGTAGGTGGGTGCACAGTGGGTGATGCACAAGGGAAACCTGTCATGCTCAGGCTGATGCCCAGGTCACACACAGTGTTACCTTCAGAATGTCTGATTCCCCTGTCTCAAGGAGAGGGCATGCCCTTTTGGACAGCTGTTGCACACATGACTGATTGTGATAGAAATGTAGCCGTGTTACTCTGATCTGAGGAAGTGGGTCTGCCCCAGGAAAGCTCATCCCCTAATAAACCATCCTGTTAGTATTTTAAGTGCTACAGAGTCCAGTTTTTAGGACTGATTGTGTCTTCTTCTTTTCCTCCACAGCCGGACCAGCCGTGGAAGAGGGCCGCAGCACCCCAGCCCCACCTCCATCTCCATCTCGGGGACATGGGAGCCGCAGACACAGGCGTGTCTATGCGGACATCCTCAGGCAGCACGTGGAGGCCGTGCAGGACCTCAACTCCATCCTCAGAGAGAGGGCGGAGGCAGAGGATCGCTGGCATGACCGGCTGCTGGAGGAGCTGGTCCTGCAGCGCACGCCCCTGACTGCCACTCTCAGGGAGGTCTGCGGCTTGCCTGCTCCTGTGCCTGGTCCTGCTCCTCCAGCACCCCATGACCCCACCCCACCAAACCCCCCTTCCACAACAGCATCCCTTTCCCCCCTTGGACCTCCCTCTCCCCCAGCCCCCATAGTTCCCCAGCCCCTCTCTCCCCCTGGCCCTCCTCTCCCCCAGGCCTCCACGTCCCAAGAGCACCCCAGCCAGCCAACCGACAGGTGCACCACCCGATCCCGTGGCCATGGAGCACCCTGAACACGAGGCCCAGGCAGGAGAGGGAAATCAGGCAAGCACCGTGCAACCTGATTCCCTTCCCCCCTCCAGGTTTCAAGTCCCCTTCCCCCCTCCAGGTTTCAAGCACCCTCATCACCCCAGTTAAAGCACAAAGAAAGGGTTCAACAATATGTTTGTTTATTGTAAATAGTTTTGTCAACATCAAAAATGAAAAAAAGTGTTTTTATGTTTGCTACACGTATACTATTTTTTGAGAGAGATGTAAAAAAATTAAACAGAACATATTATTTTGCAACAAACCCTGGTGTTAATGATTTGTCCAAACAGGGTCAGGAGATGGGTTGTGGAGGGAAGCTTCTATTGGGCCAGGGCCCAGTCCCCAGGCAGAAGCCCCTCAGTACAGTCAGTGGCCTCCACTTGAGAATTGCTCCCAGAGGGCCTCCCGTATGCCAACAGCAGACCGGTGAGCCTGGTGGATGGCAGCTGTCCGGGGCTGGGCAAAGTGCCTCTCCTGGCCATCAGCATCTCTACCCCACCCTGGTAGGAAGGCCTCCCCTTTCCTCTCCACCAGGTTATGGAGAACGCAACACGCGGCCACCACCTCAGGGATGTTGCTCTCCCCCATGTCTAGGCGTGTGAGCAAGCACCGGAATCTGCCTTTTAAACGTCCGAATGCACATTCCACCTGGTTGCGAGCCCGGTTAAGGTGAGCATTAAACCGCTCCTTGCTCGCATCCAGGTGGCCGGTGTAGGGCTTCATCAGCCACGGCATCAGGGGGTAGGCGGCATCAGCCACTATGCACACTGGCATGTGCACATCCCCAACCGCAAAGTCGTGATGCGGGAAAAATGTTCCTGCCTGAAGCCTCCGGTAGAGGTACGAGTTCCTGAAGATGCGGGCATCATGTGCCCGCCCTGACCACCCAACACAAATGTCCGAAAACTGGCCACGATGGTCGACCAGGGCCTGGAGGACCATAGAAAAGTAGCCCTTTCTGTTGATGAATTGGGCTGCTCGATGGGGCGGTGCACGGATTGGAATGTGTGTCCCATCGAGCGCTCCGCCACAATTCGGGAAGCCAAGGGCAGCAAAGCCGGCCATGACGCTGTCCAGATCTTGCAGACAGATGAGCCTGTTGAGCAGCTCCGAATTGATGGCCCTCACCACCTGCAGAACGAGACAGACAACAAAATGTTAGAAGGGGTGCCTTATCTCTTAGGAGGAGAACCCACCGCCCACCTTCCCTCTCAAACACCCCCGGGAATCCCCTCCTCAGAACCCCCCCCCCCAACAATTCAGGGTGAGTGGAGGAGCTCCCTCCCACTCCCACTCCACTTGGCTCTTCCTGACAGTCTCCCTTCCCCCCACCCCAAACTGTGACTGTCCCCAGACAATGACTTACCTCCATCAGGATGGATCCAACGGTAGACCTGCCCACTCCAAATTGGTGTCCCATGGAGCGGTAGCTGTCGGGGGTTGCCAGCTTCCAGAGGGCAATGGCGATCCTCTTTTCCAGGGGGATAGCGGGCCGCAGGTGGGTGTCTTGCCGTTGCAGAGCAGGGGCGAGCCAGGTACACAGCTCCTGGAAAGTGGTCTTTCGCATCCTGAAGTTGCGTAGCCACTCTTGGTCATCCCAGATCTCCATCACGAGCCGGTCCCACCAGTCAGAGCTGGTGTCAAACCTCCAAACACGCCTGTCCACAAAGAAGTTTGGAGGCAAGGGCAGTGTGGCTGCTTGACGGAGGAGCCCTTCATACCTCTCGTCTGGGTCCAGCTGGGGAAGTAGCCTCATGACTGTGTCATGCAGATGCAGCAACAGTTGCAGTATGATGGTGTGGGGCCATTGCCTGCCCAGGGGCAGCTCTGGCTCCATGCCACAAAAATGGGTCTCAAACAGAAAAACCTCCAGAGAAAAAAGCTGCTGGGGTGTCCCAGGAAGCTGAGCACTCCAAACCAGCACTGCAATGCCTTGCTTACCTCCTCGAGGGACAGCAAAGGCAGCTGCAGGAGCAGAGCAACGGGTGTTCAGGAGTGTCCCTTTCACCACGCGTCTCTGCAAAGGGCAGGCAGGCAGCACCTGGAAGGAAATGCTGCCCCCCATGCCCTGGCAGAAGCAGTTCCGGGTGGCTTTGAATTTCGAAAGAGCGTCCAGCAGTCAGGACGCTCTTTTTCGAAAAAGCGGATCGATTTTCCGATCCGCGTATTGTAGTCTAGACGCTCTCTTTCGAAAGAGGCTTGCAGTCTAGACATAGCCATCAGGTTTATGTCCATGTTAAGCTATTCACATACTGGCAACAGTGAGACACTGGACCTTTACGGTATGTCTACACTGCATTCCTCTTTCGAGAGAGGAATGCAAATGCAGCAGAGCGAAATTGCAAATGAAGCGTGGATTTGAATTTCCCGCAATTCATTTGCATAATGGCATGTGGTCACTTTTTCAAAATACCCTATTTCGAAAGAAAAAACGCAGTCTAGACTTTTAAGCAGATTATCCTCTCTTCCTCTCAAAAATCTGAGCCCATAGAGATTCAACCCACACCCTTCAATTTTAGATCACACCCATCATTGCAACCAAAGCTAAAACCATATGAGAGAGGTTCTAGAATTTGCAAGAGGTAAAGAGGTGCTGCAACAACTTTACTAGAGAAGAAAAGATTGGAGGTTGGGGAGAGTTGGCAGTATCATTAATGGTGAGTGATCTTTTCTTGACAAAGTCCAGACTACAGTCTATCTCAGCATGATTAGTAGATTGCCAACATCGAGGGAAGTGCTGACAATCATGGCCAATAGAAGCCTCAGCCATTTTTCACTAGCCAAGAAAGCCATGTGCTAGCTTGAACTTACCCTCTATTCTGATACCAGCTAGAATTCTTTTTTTTTTCTTGCTGGGGTGGGCTTGCTGTCCAATAGTTTTTTATCCAATATATACCTGCATATAGTTAGCATATAAGGGGGTGTCTACACTGCACCATTAGCTTGAAATAAGCTATGCAGTTTGAGCTACGCAATTTACATCGCTTATTTTGAGTCAATTTCAAAATAGCTTATTTCAAAATTTGGTGCTGTCTACACAGCATATGTCTATTATTCTCTATCATATGTCCCCTTAGTTGTTTCTTTTTCAAACTGAAAAGTCTCATTTTTTATTAATCTTTCCTCACATGGCAACCATCTTATGCCCCTAATTGTTTTTGTTGCCTTTTTCTGTACATTTCCAATGCAAATATATCTTTTTTTTTTACATGAGGAAACCATATCTGCATGTGGTATTCAAGATGTGGGCATACTACGGATTTATATAGAGGCATTAAGATATTCTCTGTTTTATTCTCTATCCTGTTCTTAATTATTGCTAACATTCTGGATTTTTTTAAATGCTGCTGCACATTGAGTGGATGTTTTCAGAGAACTAGCCACAATGACTCCAAGATCGTTCTCTTGATTAATCTGAAATCTCAAGATCTTTCAGATAATTTAGTTCTCTTCATATTATAAGTATAGTTGGGATTATATTTTCAAATATACATTACTTTGCATTTATCAACATTAAAATTCATCTGCCATTTTGTTGCCCAGTCACCTAGTTTTGTGAAATCCTTTTGAAGCTCTTCACAGGCTGCTTTGGACTCAACTATCTTGAGCAATTTAGTATCATCCACAAATTTTGCCACCATACTCTTTAATCCATTCTCCACATCATTTATGAATATATTGAATGGGACTAGTCCCAGTACAGACCCTTTGGGGACACCAATACTTACTATGCTCCATTCTGAAAACTGACCATTTAATCCTATCCTTTCTTTCCTATCTTTTAACAATGAAAGAACCTTCCCTCTTAGCCTCATATCCCATGAGAAGCTTCCTCCTTCATAGTAATATTTAAGGGAAAGATAAGCCAAAGCGGAACTCTGATTTTTGTTTTTAATCTTTCAATGTACTTAAAAGCATTATGAGTGAATTTCCCACAGGAGGAAACAACCAACCTTTTTTTAAAGTACTGAGCAGTCCTTAACTGATATGGTAAGTATTTCCTTGAATCAAAAGTTTGCAGAGTTTATAACATCTGCACAATTCTCCCACACAGTAGGTATCCTTAACAAATGTGTCCTTAAAATGTGTTCAATAAAAGCAGATGGAATCTTTCAGAAATTGCTCAATTTGAAACTACTGTACTACATTGATTTTCATCAGATTTAGCTGGTATACATTTTAATGAGCTCTACAGAACAAGCCAAGTCCAATGTTTCCAGCTTTAGTTTTTCTTCGATTATAAAGAATGTGAATTTTCTTACCAGTGTGTAAGGGGAAAATATATTTTTACACTAAATAATGCTAAACTGACTGCACCAATTTCACTCAACATTCCCCTCTGACCCCACAAAAAAAACACACCACTTTTTTAAGCAAAGACCAGGAATAGAAAATGTCATATCCTAAAGCAATTTGTCTGGGAAAGTTGAATAGTTGTTCCTGCTGGGCAGAGCGGTTAAAATGCAGGTTGGGAATAAGCCTTATCTTTAGTGGCTACTACCATCTACCTATGAAATTACCCCTGAGCATTAGAAACAAAAACTGAGCTTGCAATTAAAAAAGAACAGCATAATTCTAATAGCTATTGATAACCTTTGTGGTTATGTAAGCTACAGTGGGTCACCAAATCTGATACTAGAAGGCATAAACATGGAAGGATGGATGGATCAAAAAAGTATTCAACTCCTGATGTATACAAAATTGCACCTTTGATTAAATGAATTATGGTGGTAGTATTCTCCTTCGTATGATGTCACAGATAAATTACTTCGTATTGATTGAGCCTTGTTTCTATAAAAGCTCTGTTTCTATTTTGCTAATTGATATGTGCTCTCTTGCATATTTTGCAATTGGATCTTAGTTCCTGACTTTGGGAAGCCTTGTGCATATGGTTATTTTTGCCAGTTTGAGAAGCCCTATTTATTTCAATGTAGTTGCTCATTGTGCATAAAGTTAAAACATATGCATAGATCGTTGTAGGACTGGGTTATATTTGCTACTGATAGTTCTCCAGAAACAAAGAGGTGCTGATGAGCAGCTTCATAGTCCTTCATTGGAGGCCGTAATAAAAATGTTTTTTTGTATGTCAACATGGATTATATCTAAGCAAAAGGTGTAATAAAAAGCAGTTCCAGCAAGGATTCAAAGTCACATTCCTCCACAGTAAATATTTAAGATTGAGCAAATACTTTTTCTGTTGTGCAGAATAAAATCTGAGTTTTTTAAATGTATACAAACAATGAAACTGCATCTCTTTCAGTAAAGATGCACATTTTTGGGCATCATGGAAAAGCAAATAATATGTCTATGTTAATCAAGAGAGAGGTAATCAAACAGCCACACACAGTCAGAAAGTGAAACACAGTTTCTAGAAGGTGAACAAAATGTATTATAAAAATTACAAATAAAGAAAGAGCCAAAATCCATGATGATGTAGCCTAAAAATGCACCGAAGACAACATATTGAATTACAAAACAGTTACTAATAATTTCCTCTACTACTTACCTGCTTCAGCCTAGGTTTTGTTCACAGATCTATGTTATTACCTAGTTGGCAATTGTAGCAGAGGAATTACATAACCCTGAAGTCAAGGTCTTGGCAGGCAAATCGTTCAGTACACCTTTAAAGTTCGAGGCATGTACAACTAAACTGCATAAAGCTCAGAGGGTATCCTGGGGCCAGAAAGCTAAATACATGCACTGCCAGGTTGATTTTCAGTGGGAAAGTGAGTTAGCAACATTTCTGTAACTCCTCATGACCTCAAGAACTGTATTTCTTTTATTCTATGAAATGAACGAACATCAAGCATCCTCTGAGACTATGCAGCCCTTTTCTCTACTCATTCTTAACTTTCCCCACCACAGTTCTATATTTGGTGCCAAACATTTAATCAGGTCCATTGATCATCAGTGGAACACTGGCTGCTGACTCCCTCCCAGATTATAAACAGATGAGCACAAAGGACCTGATCCTGGGAAGTGCTGAGTGCTCTCAACTCCTGCTGAAGTCAATGGTGCTCAGAGTGTTCAAGTACCCCACTGGACCAGCCACAAACTGCTGCACATGTCTAATCGTGTAGAGAGTACTGAATGGTTTGGAAAACATCCAAGACTGAAGAAGACTGAAAGAAGCATGGTTAGGACACAGAACTGTTCCCTTCCAGGTTCTGCTGCTGACCAATTGTATAACTCTGGGCAAATCACTCCACCTCTCCACCTCCACTTTCCCATTTGTAAAATGGTGACTTTCCTATGTACATGTATTTAAGAACAAAGAATGAAAAATAGTTTATAAGAGCTAAATATTGCTACTTTATTTCTTATTTCCCACCTGTAAAATTTAAAACAAAAAAACCCATGAGCAGCCAAGCATTCTAACTTTCTTCTCTCAAAACTACAATAATGACTTTAATAAAATCTTTTAAAAATAACCTCATAAATCTAAATGTGAATTTAATCAATAAGGGTTTTAAATGTTTCAAGTCACGGAGCTCTTACACTGAAAGCTGTGTCCTTTTAAACGTATGAAAGCTTCCTTCCCTTCTGCAATCTTTGTATTTCCCATTACAATTACGTCACTGTGTTTTGCCCTGTATACTAACCCTGTGCTTCTCAATTTGCCTTAACCAGCTCTTCAGAAAGCTAACCATGAATGACTTCCAATTTATTTAAGCACTGCACGGTCAACCCTGACAAGGCCTATTCTACAAATGCTTACAATGCACGGCTCCTCATCAGCCCCTCCTGTGAGAACAGGGGAGAGAGAGAGAAGATAAAAGGGAAAGGGGAAAATGGGGAGAAAAAGAGTGAAATATCATTTCTTTTCTGTATCCTGTCTTAGTCAAGATCCGCAGTGCAATTTTAGAAGACAAGATAGAGAATGTAAAGTGGGACTGCATTACAACAGTTACTCGTGCTAAAGAAAAAGCTTCTGTCAAACATTTTGAAACTGACAGCTGACAACAGCTCCTCCAATTCACTAAATATCTTTCATTTCAATAAATGTTTGATACATCAGGGGAGCACATGATGGCACTATCAGCAACTCTGCTAAGAGAGGGATCATTCATTGGAGGCTCAGTTCATAACAACATTGCTTTACCCAAGCCATGGCTCCCCATGTGTGGATATTATGAAGATATAAAAAAGACTAAGCAAGTCAGCTTTCTCAGGTATGTACCATTCACTCACCATATGGTATGTCTAGTCTAAAGTAAATTAAATTAAAGTGCAAATGTGTGTACCTTTTTAATACAATAATATTATATTCTCAGTTAAACCTCTTATCCAGTCTAATTTTCAAAGTACTAATCATTAGGTTTACTACATATTAATTTAAATTGAATTTCACACAGTCCCGTTCACTGAATGGCATAACTCCCAGCAGCCCCTGCATTTCTGAGTGATCAGTAAAGTGTAGGTAACTCTAGTGATCAATAAATCCAGATGATCCTGCTGACACTTCGCAGCAAGGAGAACAGAAATTTGTAAAAAAAAAAAAAAAAAATACAAGTAGCTAATGGTTTCTTAAAAGCTGCTTCCATGTTCCCACTATTTCCAGCTCCAGGGTTGGCTCCTGACCAGACATATGTGCAAGCCGATGCCCATACATGAGTTAGTTGTTGGTCACCAGGGCAGCAAGATCTCTGGAAACCCCTCTTTGCAACTGAAGCCAGGGAACTAATCATTTATCTGTGAAAGGCTGGGAGTGAGAAGGATAAAGCCAGTGAGAAAGTGTGTGGCATGAGGATGGATATTTTGGGGTGGGGTAGGGTAAAGGGGAGAGAGAGACATTTCTAAGTTGGGGAGAACAGTTTGAATTTGTGCTGTAGGGCCCATTAGCACATTATTACTATACAGTTAGAAACAGATCTCTCCATCTTATTGCCAATGAGGCTCTGTTCCCTAATTTACATTTATTAGTCACAGTGTCTAGTCTAGCTGTGTCACAAGGGATGGGATTTCCATCACTTCCCTTGGGAGTTTAGCTCACAGCCTAACATTCCTCGCTGCTAACAAGTCTGTCCTGATTTTCAGTGTGAAACTTCCCCCACTACGATGTTGCCATAAATAATTCCCTCACTGTCCTTGGTAATTACATCCTTCTCACACTGTGTGACAATTATACCCTCTCCCTAAATTCCCTTGTGACACACCAACATCCACCCACTCCTTTGCATCACTACCCTGGCTTTCCATTGTATCAAACTGTAGCTCCTTGTCCTGATCTATTGGGTCAAACAATAGATTGACCCTCAGTTCATTTTTTTAAATTCATTTTCCTTTTTTCAACTCC